>NW_026737197.1:0-47417 GCF_949786415.1 Peromyscus eremicus | reverse complement strand
GTGACCCATCTCTAGACGGAGCTCTTGAAGACAGTCCCTGCCCCTTTATCTCTGCTTCTAGCTTCAACATGGGGGAGGAGAAAGGTCAGTCGAGTTAGACAATATGGACGCCTTCCCAGTTGGCTTGACATACTAACCTTTGACCTGGCTCTCCTGGGCATCTGAGGTCAGAGTTAACCTCACAAATGTGTGTCAGAGCCCTAGACTGGAGGCCCAGCCCAACTCTAACTCTATCAGTGACCCCTCCCAACATAATGTGGGAGTGGTGGGGATGAAGTGGTGGTAAGCGGTACCAACAGCCAAGGAGCACTTTGACCACGGGGACCGTTCCCATTTCCTGAGAAGCAATTTGGGACACCCTGATGATGGTCCCAGGTTCTAAAGCCAAGTTTCCAAGTAGATAAGGTCACAACATCTCGGGAGTCGGGGACAGGGTGTGGATCAATGGGAGGACTAAAGTCTTCAGAAAACAAAACTTGTACATTCAATGTGCCAAAGAGCAGTCCAAAAGAAAATGGAATTAGAACACAAACCTGTGTGTGTAAATATGAGTGTGAACGTATTAAGGAGTAAGGAAGGCAGAGACGAACAAGCTTGGAAGGGTGACGAAGCAAGCCTGTCAGGCATCTTAATGCCTTTCTCCATCCACTCACATTCCCCAGACTCTAGATTTCCAAGTGGGGCCAGGTAACTTGTGAGAAGAACTGTGTCTAAGAAGGAAAGACAGTAATAGAAAGAAAGGAATGCTTTGAGAGGCTGCAGATGCAAAGGTAGAGGACTGGTATGGACAGGACAGCCCCCATGAATATGGACAGGCATTGAAACCTCTCTCTGAGAAGAGGTGGCAATGTTGTCAATCAAGACCTCTTCTGTTGCTTGAACCCCCTTTCAAAACACCTGAGGTTGACCGGGAGTCATTGGGGGCCCTGTGCCCATTTGGGAGAGCAATCTCACTGAGTGGGCAGGTAGGGTTCATACACAGGTCCAACAGAGACACTGGTACTAGAACACGGCTAGCCCTGATATTATTCATGTACCCAGCAGCCCAACAGATCACCCGGACATCTGTGATACTATACAATATTCTTTTCGTGTATGACTCCACCAGATGGGCAGCTAGTGGGGCAAACTTACTTTGTACCCTACCCCAGTTCTTTGAAAAGTTGGATCCATTACTGGCTATAAGCAATAAATATAGATTTAAACAAAAGAAGACAATTAGACTGTCTCAGAGGCAATGCAGGAGCAGGATGAATTGGTTCACAGCTGCTTTTGAACACATCGCGGTTACAGAAGGCTAGGAGGCTCTCTGCACATCTCACATGCAACTGTCTTCATCATTAAGATGAGGAACCAGGCCCCACTGAACTCTCCCAGCTGTTTACTGGGAGATTCAGCTTTGCAGGTTGATGAACTTTCTACATATTGCTTAGTTTCTCATTGTATTGAAGAATTCTTCTGCAAAAAAAAAAAAATCTATGCAAAAGGAAAAAAAATAGAACATAGTAAAGTCCCTTGAGAATTCAGGGAACGAGGCAGAAGGAGATGAAGGTCCGCTCACAACTGCCATGATCAAAAGCAGCATTTCCTGTGGGCACTCAGTAGAGGAAGGGGTGGTAGCTTCTATGCCTTTCTTCTGATCTCTTCATAGCCTTTATATGCAGATCTGAATCATAACTCTCCAAGTAAAGGGAAGGCAGTAGGAAACATTAGCCAGATGTTGGCATCAATCCTTTACACCAAGGAACTCCCCAGTAGAGCTCTCAGAAGTCAAGTACTGTTTTGTCTCCAGTTCTTCTAGCTTCATCTGTCTTCTGGGTGTCTTAGTCTCCTTTTCTTCCTTCCTTCCTTCCTTCCTTCCTTTCCTTTCTTCCTTCCTTCCTTCCTTCCTTTCCCTCCCTCCTCCTCTTCCTTCATTCCTTCCCTTCTCTATTCTTTCTTCCTCTCCTTCCTTTTTTCCTTTCCTGTTTGTTATTCTTTGCTTGCTGTTTTTCACTCTATGGACTGTGTTCTAGGTAGAACTGTTCTAGACGTAGAGATGGAGCTGGGCATTTGCTCATTTGGTAGAGTGCTTGCCTACCATGCACAATGTCCTAGGTAAACTTAGCATGGTGGTGCTTCCTGTAATCCCAGCACCCAGGACATGCAGGAGGATCAGACATTCAAGGCCACCTTCAAGTACATAACAAGAGTCTGAGCTACACAAGAGTTGGTCTCAAGGAGGGTGGGTAGCAGAGTCCTGGGCATGGCAGAGAAGCCACACTCTACTCTGGGCTTCTTAGAGTCCCAGGCTTTCTTCTGCCCGCCAGTGGCTTGCTGCATGTTATACCGTGCGAAGTTTCAGAACTTTGGTATGGCTCCCTACTTACTTTTTTTTTTTACTTGTCTGACTTTTGTTTTGTTTTGTCTGGAGACATCTCATGTAGCTCAGGCTGGCATCGAAGTCACCATCTGAACAAAGATGGCACATTTCAGGCATGTGCCTTCATGCCTAGTATAAATACTTAGTGTTAACTGGAATGTTGAGAAGAGCTTATAGCCACCAGGGAGATGGGCCCTAGGTATGTCTAGGGGGGATTATCTTGACTACCTTAATTGAAGTAAGGAGACCCACCCACTGTGGGTGAAACAATTCCCCAAGCAGAGGATCTGGACTGTACAAGAGTTGAGGCAGTAAGCTGAATACGAACACACACGTATTCACTGTTCTCATCTTTTGACTGTAGACGATGTGAATTGCATTGCCTCAAGTTCTTGCTGCTGTGACATCTTCCACAGTGATGGACAGTAACCTTGAACCGTGATCTGAAATAAATCCTTTCCCACCACAAGTTGCCCTTGCCAGAATATTTTCTCACAGCAATGAAAAAGAAACCAAGATGCTCAGCCTCTCGGTTTCCTCAATACCCCAGACAAGGAGGCACCTTTGCCAACTGCTCCAGGACTCTGGTGAGGTGCCAGACCTCAGAGACCAGACATGGTGTCTCAGTGTGGTCCAGTGAACCAGATAACACCAGCCAGGAGTTCAGGAGAGCGAGTCCATCTGAACAAGGAAAACGAGGGAGCCAGAACGTGTGGCACTTCTCCTCTCGTCTCTGTGCAAAGACAAGATGGACAGCCCAGCCAGTCTGGAGCTAAGCGTCTGGGCCACGTCTCTCTGGAAAGAGAGGCCAGATGGCTGACTTCCTATTGTTCCCCAATTCTCTTATTACTTCCCATTTCCCGCACTCTTGCTGCCCTGGATGGTAGCTCCTAATGTGTTAGTACTGGAGCACTTAATCTTTCCAGTAGCCATCCAACAGGGGGCTCAGGATAAAGTACCATCACTAACAAGGACTCAGCTTTCTTAAGCAATAACCACATTCCACACACTGCTAAGTCCTTTGTATTTACCGTCTCATCTAACCTTTCCATCTTGAGAGGAACGACCTATGGCTACCACGTCTTAGTGAAGAGGAAACGGGGGCACTTCCAACAGATAAGGTAGTAGAGGATAGATACAAAGTTTGCCCTCAGTGCCGACGACGAGGAGGCCATTCCACTGTGCGCTGCCTCCCAGCACCTTCTCTTCGGAGGTGTTTGCCTAAGAGGGTCACTAAACACAACCAAGGGACCATGGAGCAAAACAAAGTGTGACAGAACTCCAGCTCCATCACTGGCATTTAGCAAGAGCTTCACAGTCATCTTCTCCATCTGCAGATTGGAAATAATGAACTCACGCGACTTACGATACCTGACCATTACATAAGTATACATTGTTATATCTCATCACTTCACATAGCAATCAACAAGCCCTCGTACAGTTACCATGCCTCCCCCCCCCCCCCCCCCCCGCCCCGTAGAAAGCAGTGGGGTCAAACTAAGTCCACAGCAGGGAAATTCAAGAAATTGTTCTGACTGAGTATTTGGTCAATGCCTCTTGGGGGTAAACAGAGGTCTACCTGTCATTGTGACCCGAATTCTAAGCACAAAGGGAAGCTTGGGGTTCACCTACCCAACAGTATCACATCTCAAAGACAGGATAACGTCAGCAACCACAGAGGCACTCATGTGACTACAACACAGCAGGAGGTTATGGAAGCCACCTGAACCGCTACAGTGGCGGTGACCTGCCTTTTGTGTTGAGCTAAGATTTTTTTTTTCAACTTCATTCTTGTAGCTATTACACCAGATTATTAGAAAACAGTGTCTAAGCTCCATGCTTCCCTTTAATGGATATCTATTAAATACCTACTGTGCCAGATCTATGATTCAGTGGACATGGAAGTCACGACTACTCAGCTGGACATATTGCTCAGTTGGTAAAATACTTGCTACACAAGTGTGAGGACCCATATTTGATTCTCAGCACCTATATGGAAAGTTGGGCATGGTGGCACACATTTATCCCAGCAGAGATAAGAGACAGGCAGGTCCCTAGGGCTCACTGGCCAGTCAGTCTAGCAGGAGCATTGAGTCTTGGGTCCCAGTGACTCTGATTCACAAAACTAAGTAGGTAAGTCCTGGAGTAGCACCCAAGGTTGGTCTCTGGCCTGTGTATGCACACACACACACACACACACACACACACACACACACATACACATGAAGTAAATAAATAAGGTGGACAACGTCTGAGAAAGGACACCAAGGTTAACCTTTGAACTTCACACACCTCAGCACTTATATGCATATATACCCGCATAGACACATACACACACAAAAAGACAGATTAAAAAGAAATCACGATTCCTGTCATCGGAGTGATCCTGTGGTCAACAACGACCTCAAGGTTGTGGCCCTGAACGAACAGAAAGCAAAGATGACTAAATGACTTAAGACACTTGCTCTCCGTGAACCGGGGCAAAATTGGGATAAGCATCTCCACAAAACTCAACCTGTGTTTGTCCTAATACTTCTTTTTAAAATTGAAAATAGGTATTTTTACATACAATATATTCTAATCACGATTTCCCCTCTCTCTGACTCTTTCCTCTGAAAGCATCTATCTCCTTGGACCAGGTACCCAGGAAAGGCATGGTTTTCAGAGTCCCTCCATCCTGCATCGTAGCCCTGGGGCAGGACAGGCATCACGAGGACGGTTTCTGGGGAAACACATAGGCTCACTGATCGCCGGAGGATTATCTAGGTCCAGAGCCTGAGAGGTCGCTGCTTATACCTCACCTGTGTCCTCTGCAGGTGCATCCAATAGAGTAGCACTGTGGGCAGTAGTCCTGCAGGAAGCCCACTGGGATGAATCAGTCGCACAGCCTGAGCAGCCGCGGTCTTGAGGGTTGGAGAGTGGCAGAGGGGACGATGGAGGAGAGGGCTGTCGCCTTGGAGGAAATGCAAGAGAACTGGCGGAGTCAGGCAGGTTCTGCTTACCTCTCCCTCTCAGGTGCTTCCTTATATGGGTACAGCAGGTACTGCAGCCCCACCTTAGTTAAACAGTAATTCCAGCCTTGGCCCCGGAGAGACAGAGACGGACACACAGAGAGAGGTGAATATGCTTTCAACAGTGAGATCTCTAGATCCCCCGCTCCAGTCACCTCCACCCCCGGCCACGACTCACTTTGGACACATTAGCTGCTGATTTCTCACCTGCCTTCCCTGGATTTTCCTTGTTTTCAGGTATTTCCACGGCTTCATCTTTGTTTCTGGGACCTGGCGACTTTACAAAACCAGGGAGGCAGCTCTTCACACCTCATCCTCATCCCGGAAGCTCAAGTATCTTGTCTTCCCTGCCAGGCGTGGTCACTCAGAGCAAGTCACATCTCATGTCCCTTCGGCCGAAGAACACATTTTGTTTTTACAAATAAATTTCAGAATACATTAACCCCTGGGCATGGTGAGGCCCACAGAATGGACTCCGCATCATCTCTGCCTAATGGAGTGTGGGGAAATAGATGGAGCCTATGAAGCCCATGCCTCCTGGTTGAAGAACCCCGACACTGTGGTTCAGCCTGGGTTATAGGAAGTGATGGAAAAAACGGGCAAAGCAGGACAAATGTGGAAATCACTAGAAACTAACACGAACAGTCTGTTCCCAAACTGAGAGGGGTGGGAAGACAGGAGACTGAGAACATGGAAGACTCTGACCACTTGGGAGATGTGGCTTATACTGCCCATGGAGACAGGGTAGTGGGTGGGGTCACTGGCTTGACTTAGAGTGAGTTTTAATCCATCTCTACAAGCTCTATCACATCCAGGGAAGAGTCTTCCTTTAAGTCTTTGTTTACCAACCTGTGAAATGAGCCTTGTTTGTTTATTGTGACAGACTATTAGAACTTGTACTATCAACACAACAAACAGCACACTTCCTATAACTATGAATAAATATGCATAAATGTGCATGTTTGTGGTGCGTGCCCCAAATACTTCTACTGATTGAATATGTAGTCAAAAACATTTGAAAGCCCTCATATCAGAAAAAATAAAAAAATAGTGAGAAAATACTTTAGAAAGCCCCACCCACATGATCCTATATTAAGAACGTGCCTCTAGGAAAATAATTGGGCTTTTTTTTTTTTCTGCCTTACTGATGATGGCTTTGTCTTCTCTCATCTCATGAAATTTTTTTTTTTTCTCTAAAAGCAAGAGTCCTTGTTCCCTACAGGAGTCACTGGAGGACTGAGTTCAGAGGGAAATGTCTCCTGATGGAGTGTTCGATGCCAGCAGGTAAGTCCCTCTCACTGACAGTTGGGCTGTAAGAATAAAGAACGGCAGTGGTGAGGGGGCCATTTGCTGATTTCTTAGTATTCTCCTTTCCCTTTCCTGTACGCTCCCTAGCAGCCAGCTCCCGGTGATCTGTGTTTCTAGAGAATTCTATCCTGAAACTATAAAGTAGATGACACTTCACTATAAAATCTTAACTGGACTTCCTGCTCCGGGGGAATGTGTCAGGCTCCTCACTTCATACCCGCTGTGCAACGCGGCCCATTGGTCCCCAAGTGGGAGGCACAAAGGCCACCTGCTTTCTATAAGTGGCGGCAATGGTGTCATGGAGGCCTGTCACAATTTGTGTGGAACAGCCGCACAGATCCTGTGGCGGCCCAAGCCTGGACTTCTGGGGTTACTTCCCCAGGGCCGATCCTGGATGACGAAGGTATGTTTTCCACAGCCTGTGGCAACACCCACCTTCTCCCTCCGGTGGCTGGGCTGTCTCTGCCATGGCTGCTCCCACGCTTGTGCTTGTGACATTTCTTGCTCCATGTCCTGTGGAAGCAACAGAGGGCAGGTTTTGTTTTTTGTTTTGTCTTTTTTTTTTTTTTTCCTAGTATTTGGAGCCAGGAGAAAACCAGAGACGGACTGAGATTAGGAGCTACACTCTGTACTTAGCCCAGGCTACAGTCCTTGGGTCAGGTTACCTTCCCAAGAAAAGACTGCTTTCCCAAGAGCATCCTTACTTACCCATGCGAATAAACAAGCCAGCCTCCAGCCAGGTCTCAGCATGCCTACACTTGAGTGTAAGAGGCACAGCCTTTCTTAGTTCCCTCTCCTGGCTTCTCCTTATCTTCGTCCTCTAGCCCTGCATTGGACTTTCCCTCTATGCCCCTTTATCATATTTTAATGAGAAAGATATACATAACTGACAGCCACGGGACAGCCATATAGTGTGACTTGATAGGAGTGCTGTGATAGACACTAGCACCTTCAGTGAGGTTCCCAAACAGGGAAGACTCCTTGAGCTAGGAGTCAAGATGTTGGAGAGATGGGCATAGTGAAATATGTGCAGACTTAGTAGGGCGATCAGAAAGAAAAAATCCTGCGCCCACTTGGTGACTTTTCTCCATATGAAGCCCAGGATACCAGCATCCAGGTTAGGAAATGGTACTATGGGGATTGGGCATGGCGATGCACACCTTTAATCCCAGTATGTGGAAGGGCAGAGGTGGATCTCTGTGAGTTCAAGACCGGCCTGGTCTACATAGCTAGTTCCAGGACAGCCAGAACTATATAACAGAGAGAGAAAGAAAGAAAGAAAGAAAGAAAGAAAGAAAGAAAGAAAGAAAGAAAGAAAGAAAGAAAGAAAGAAAGAAAGAAAGAAGAGGAGAGGAGAGAGGAAAGGAGAGAGGAGAGGAGAGAAGAGAAGAAAAACAAAAAAGAGAGAATGAGCATTGTAGGTACCCAGAAGTCTGCTGGGCAGACTGATTCTTCAGAGCACCCCAAGGTAAAATGCTCTTGGTCTGGTTGGTTCTGATAAGCCCTATTCTGTTTTCCTTAATAAGAAAACAACAATGTTGATTTAGGGGATTAAAAATGTCTATGTCAAACTATGACAAAGGGCACCATTTGACAGGGTAAACAGGTTTCCAGAGCACTTGCCACACAGCTAACAGGATCATCTAACAGATTTCATGTGGGTAGAAATGACAAAGTAAAAAAAAAAAAAGTGAGCTGATTTTTGTTAGTGCAGAAACATGTGAAGAGACAGAACTCAGCCTGCTGCATTTACAGCAGGCCCAAGCCAGGCCCAGGTCTGTTCCACTCTGATGTCTTACCATGCCTTGCAGGACAGGACCCCATTGACAACCAAGAGTCTCATTTGCATGTCCAGGGGAGCAGAAATGAGAGTGTGCACAAATGGGGAGGGGGGGCGGAAGCATCTGGGACAGAAGGATCCAGAGGCGGTTTTCAAATGGCCTGACGGCTCCTCCTTCCTTGGTTTCTTTCTTTCTACAGACATCTATATAGAATTTGGAAATTCCCAGCATTCCAGTCGGCAGCTACACTTGAGACACGCCATCTCAGGATTCACACCAAATCGCTCTAGCTTGGAGCCTTCTCTCTGTAAAGACCTCCTCCATGTTTCTGGTGAGTCCTGGGGTGTCTTCTGGGTCTCCACAGAGCATCTTCTCTTACCTCTGGGGGACTAGAGATGACCTGCTTTGCCCCGAGTGAAGGTCTCTGAAGCGCTTATTGTCTCTAGCCCTAGTTCCTCCTCTTCCAGTTGGCTTCTGAACTTTCTTCCCTACAATCACTGCTGCAATGATATGCCTGTGGGGGTGTAGGGTGTAAGAAACTCTCAACCTTCTAGCTGGAACTTGCTCCCAGTATTAGCACTCTTTTTCTGAGTCTCTTGCATACATACATCCTTTCTTCGACATTTTAAACAAACTTCAGATTAAATACTGTTCTAGATCCCACCCTTCCCACTTAAAACTCAATCACAGACAAGCTTTGATGCCACTGTCTAATCTGGTCCTCATACAAATGCCTCTTCCTCTCCAATGATGGACAAAGTGACACTTGAGATATTAAACATCCCTCCCTCCCCACGAGCATCCTCCATAAAACCTATCTCCTCTCCCCCCAAAACTCATCTTTGGGCATTGGTTTTTACACGCTTCAAGCTTCCTGGCTCACGTTTGGTGACACTAACTCATCTTGCATTTCTGAACATTTAAATCATTTCTGAATTTTATCCACTACAAATCTGCTTGCATAACTCTTCCTAAATGGCGGTGATGGATTTCTTATGCTAAACTCTTAAAAGTGAAAGAGTTATGAACACTATAAATGGTTTTGATTTCTTTTTAAAATTAAAGTTGTGTGTGTGTGTGTTTACATAGTATAATGCATGTGTGGAGGTCAGAGAAACCCTTTAAGAGTTTTTTCTCTCTTTCTACCATGACAGTTCAAGGCAGCAAGTCCTTTTCCCCACTGAGCCATATCACTGACCCAAGATTTTGGTTTCTATAGTCTTCAAAAGACTATACCCTTCTAGTACTGCACAAGGGCCATTCTTTTATCCTTAGGGCTTTTCTGATGTAGCTGCTCTGTATGTGTGGTGTACCCACACATATATATTCATGTTTCATGTGTGTGGGCAATGTGTGTGTGCAGGTGCACATACACGTATGTGTGGTGTGTGTCCCTGAAGTTGATATTGGGGCTCTTCATCAACAGCTCTCCACTTTGTTCATTGAGGCAGGGTCTCTAAGTTGAACTCAAGAGTTTGCCAATGTGGCTATAGTAACCTACCGGCTGGCTCCGGGGATCCCTGTAAATACTCATCTGGTATTTACATTTATGTGGATAATTTTAATTGGGGAATCTTAATTCCTGTCCTCCTGCTTGTATGGCACCTGATTTACCCACTGAAGCATTTCTTCACCCCCCCATTTGGGGTATTTTGACATTATAAATTGTACTTGCACTGGTTTCCCCAGGGAGGGAAGATGAGGCCCTGGACAGTGGAGAGAGAAATGAACTACAACATATAAAGGAAGCTTCTAGTGCTCATACAGCCAACACCCCTTCTTCAGTCTCATCTCCTTCATGCTCCCTGCTCCATGACCAGTTCCCAGCATGCCATGTCCTCCATGTTCCATGGCCAGTTCTCAGCCATGCCATGTCCTCCATGCTCCATGGCCAGTTCCCAGCATGCCATGTCCTCCATGCTCCATGGCCAGTTCTCTGCCATGCCATGTCCTCCATGCTCCATGGCCAGTTCCCAGCCATGTCATGTCCTCCATGCTCCACAGCCAGTTCCCAGCCATGCCATGTCCTCCATGCTCCATGGCCAGTTCCCAGCATGCCATGTTCTCCATGCTCCATGGCCAGTTCCCAGCATGCCATGTCCTCCATGCTCCATGGCCAGTTCCCGGCATGCCATGTCCTCCATGCTCCATGGCCAGTTCCCAGCCATCATGGCCAGTTCCCGGCCATGGGAAGCCTTGTCAATCCCGGGGAGAGTCTTGTATTTCCATGTTCACACAGCTTTTGTTATGTAGCGCCTCTGTAGAAAATTTGTCACCGCCCCTCCCCTGCCCAGCCTAGCCCAGATCACCTTTCAAAGCACTGTCCAAACATTATGTCTCTTCTTAACCACCCATCAGGAGCAAATATTCAGTAAATATTAGCCATTGCTACTACTGTTATTACTTCTTCATGGCATTCTATGTAGGAGTCTTGGCTAAATATTTCCTATGGCATATATCATTTCATTTAATCTTCCCACCCCAATGAGAGAGGTGCTATTGCCCTCATTTTACACACACACACACACACACACACACACACACCACTGTCCATTTTAAAGGTTAAGTCATTTACTCAAGATCACACAGCTGTAAATAGTCAATCGTGATTTGAATTCAATCCACTTCTACTTCAAAGATCGTAGGATCCTACCCTCCAGCCTCCTCTCACCTCCCCGTACCATGCAAGATCTGCTCTCTCACATAGGCTATTAGGCACTTATTCATTTCCCAACTAGTCTATAGCTACTTACAAGGCATGGATAATATATCTTCCAGATCTCAAACTCCTAGCAGATCCATGGCCTACAGTAGGTACACAATAAATCTGTGTGGCACGGACTGCAGTTCTTAAATCAAGTGGCCTATTCGGGTTTTGGTGAGGTAGACCATTCATTTATCTTGGGCTGTAACAATGATTTCACCTAGGCAAAGGAAGTGTCAGTTGCCGTTCTTAGTAGAGTCCAGAAGTGACGTGGAAGCCGGGGAAGTACTACCTGAGGGCAGAGGGAGAGGGTAGCTGATCTCCAGAATAATGGAGCCTATGGAACCTCATATTCTCCATGAAGTACAGGCATTGCCATGCTCTTAGACTGAGAGCATACCACAGATAAGATTTTCCATAAGTGGTAAATCTGATATTATGTTTAATAGGAAGTTATAAGTACTCAAGTTTTCAAGTCATTCTCTCTTGGCCTTGATACACATCTGTGGGAGCTGGGACAAGTTTGTTAACTCTGAGCCTGTGTCCTCGTCAGGTCTGATGGAACTGCTAGAGCCAAAAGTGTGTAAAATGGAGGCTAGCTCCTCCTACATACAAGGGCTGCTCTTTAGCAAAAGATTTAGTATCAGGAGGGTGGAAATTTGGAGAAGCGGGTTAGTACAGAAGCTGGGACTCCTAGTGTGGAAACCAAGATCATTCCTGGGAAGAGTGAAAGTGGTAACCCAGGACAGGGAAGTAGGCCCTGACAATGACCAGAGTAGGAAAGTCCTGAGTGAGAAAGGGGGCACACTTTGAGAATAAGTCAGTCAGTATGTGCTAAGAATTTCCTGAAGAGCTTGTATTAACACCATATATTTGTCTCTGGTGTTACTGTGTGTTGCTATACACATTAAGAGAAGAATCTAGTCAAAGAGAAATGTGCTGGGTTGCTGACAGGGAGGTTATAGCAATGAATCAGCTGAAAGAAAGCAACTACCTCTCTCCTGTTGGTAGAGCGGCCATGGTGCAGGGGCCCCAGAGGAACGTATGTCCTGCTTTTGCTGAGGGACTAGGGAGTTGACTCTCTGGAGGGGAGTGTATCTACACCAGGGCAGGGTGACTGGGAGCTTGCATGTTTTAGCACCCATCAGGTTATGTTCTGGTAGTTGCCACCCAGATTCATGAAAGCATGGTCAAAAGAGGTCAGCTCTGTATCTTGTCCTGGTAGCAGAAGCCCTGATTGGGGTAGAGTTGGGTAGATGTAGATGTTTGGTCTGTTGTTTTTTTTTTTTTTTTCCTGGTATAGCAGTATTTATAGAGAAAGTGATTTATAGACAATAGAGTTTATTTGGCTCAGGGTTCTGGCACTCTCATAGGAAGTGCAATATTAAGATAACAAAATATCTTGAGTCCACATACTGTAGACTCCATGTAGATTCCATGGTAGGAAGCAGGAGGGCAGGACAGCCTAGCAATAGTGAGAGAGACGAAGTCACTTTTATAACTAATGCACTCTTACAACAGCTACCTTGATCCCATGGTAATAACACTAACCCACTTATTAGACCCCACCTCCACACTACTACACTGAGAACTAGTTCCTACCACTTGAAATTTGTGGAACACATTGGGCTATGATATGACAGCTGCTTTTTTTTTTTTTTTTTCCTCTGAAGAGAGGCTCGCAGTCCCCACAGGAAAGACCTTCAGCACTTGTCTTAGTTTCTTGTCCTGCTGCTCTGATAAAACATTCTGACAAAATCAACTTAAGGACGTTAAGTCAGCTCATAGCTCCTGAATACAATCCATCATATTAGAGGAGGTAGCAGGACCTCAACAGAGCTGGCCATCTCACATCCACAGTCAGGAACAGAGAGCCATCAAAGTACCCGTGCTCAGCTCACATTTTCTACTCTACACAGTTCAGAACCCCCTGCCTAGGTAATCGTGCCACCCATAGTGGGCAGGTATGAACACAATCGTGATAACCTCCAAAAACCAACCTAAGCTAGATAATCCCTCATTGAGATTCCCTTCCCAGGTGATCCTAGGTTGTGTTGAAATGATAGCTAATATTAATCATGACAGGACCCTTTAAGAAAATGATCTTGGACAGCCAGAGTGGGCTGGCATAACTTCTCATGGACTCTTGGGACCGTCTCTGTGTTCCTAAGGAGTTTAAACAAGAAAAATAGGAAAAGGGATGCCTGTGCTCATTTGGGGAGGGGGCAGAAAGAAAGGGCTGGTGGGACGGAGCTGTCTCAATCTCTACCTAGGTTGGGGAAGACAGAAGGACTAGCAATAGATAACCGTGTCCCCAGAAGATAAATGGGTATTAAACAAAGAAGAGGGGGGACGCTGAAGCCTGAGCTAGGTCAGGGTCCACTTGAAGCTCTTTCTGGGGCTGCTTCCTGCTGACATTTACTGTGAAAGATAATAAAAATCACTTCATTAATATGAATGCTCATGTCCTCACCAAGTAATTAAGGACGTTACAGGAGACATGTGCAGCTGGATATGAAGAAGACACAGACATGCCCCATGAGAGAGCCTTAACCACGCTTACACATGCTCATTGTTTTCACACAGTGGTCAGACGAATATTGGTATCACCTGGGTAAGGGAACACTGTTGGGTAAATATATACAAGCCTCTTAATATCTATTTTTGTCCGTGTTCGAGCCATCTTACACCCCAAGAAGACAATCACTAGACAGTGGGCCAAGCATGAAGATAAGTACAGTGTGCTTGGTGGTGAACACTGCCTCCGAACAGAGCAATCAAGCTTTATTCATTTCTTTCTCAGCTCATTATGTTAACCTTTTATTATACAAAACTGTCAATTCCTTTGCACAATGACAAAAAAAAAATATTTGGAACAATTCACGAGATATGTTTACCACACCAGCTAGCTGGGGGGAAAAAATGAGCTAAAAGGAATTTGCTAAAGAATATTCTCAGCTTTAGATGTCCATCGACAAATTCATCTTTTCAGCTCCTGGTCCTTGAGTGTGCTTTTTGGAAATGCAGTATGCTCTAGGCAACACAGAAGCAGGAAGTTTTTTTGTTTGTTTTGTTTTGTTTTTGTTTTTGTTTTTTCAGACACAGGAATCGAAAGTTTGCATGTTGATAAACAGCACACAGGGGAAAAGGTGCCTGGCCATGAGCTCTGAGCAATAGGTCTCAAACTCCTGTGGGGAAGATTCACTTGGGGGGTTTGATAAGCAATGTGGATCTCCAGACCTCATTCTCCAGATTCTGACTATGTTTGGGTTGGGGTCACAGAATCCACAGGCTTAGTTAGCATCTCTGAAGATCCTGCCTTAAGAATCCTTGCGCTCACCTTGCTTCTGACTAGTTAGCTACTGACATTACCACATGCATATGTGGACCCTTTGGGGGGACAGGTATCTCTAGAGCAGTGGTTCTCGACCTGTGGGTTGTGCCCCTTTGGGGGCTCAAACAACCTTTTCACAGGGGTGGCCTAAGACCATCAGAAAACACAGATGTTTACATTACAATTCATCACAGTAGCAAAATTATAGTTATGAAGTAGCAACAAAATTATTTTATGGTTGTGGGTCAGCACAACATGAGGAACTGTATTAAAAGGTTGAGAACCATTGCACTAGAGGGTCATCTGGCCTTCAGTAGACTGGGAGACAGGGCTATCCCCATGAGTGGTGATCTTGGGTGGTAAATTCAGTCTCTGATCACCCGGGGGTCAGAGCGAACTTGTGGAGTACATTTCAATGGACTACTGGCTTTCATTGCCTGTTGTTCTCCAGAGACAAATTTCTCAGTTCTGGCTGGGCCTTAGATCTCTGAGAGAATTTTTAAAGATGTTTACGCCTGAGCTGTGCCCTGGAGCAATCATCAGGATCAGGCAGTGGAATGAGGACACTCCTGTCAACAAGGGATATGCAGTGAGGGTTAAGACCCACAGGCTCTTTCCTTTTTTCACCTTCTGGGTTCTTTCTGGCTCTGAGGGGTGGAGACTCCTCTGAGAATTCAGCATTGGAACCACACAGCCTGGCTGCCCACATGCATGATGCTAACCATCCCACTGAACCGTGTTCTTTCTCAGGGCCCCTAAGCCCTCCTCTTCTCTCTCACAGACAAAATGCCCTTCTCCAGCACGGAGCCCCTCAGGGAAGATGCTGGTTGGAGGAGTCCTCAAGGGAAGCCGTGCTTGTCTACGGCCCTTAGCCCTTCCATCAGTCTGTAAGTGACTAGGGATCCAATGGTCTTAGTCAAGGCCTGTGAGGCAAATCTGAGGGAGTTCATGCACAGGTTTACGGGGAAGCACTGTTGGGCAGAATCAGTGCCTGTGAGAGAATGAAGGCCGGAATACAGGATGGCATGAACAGATGGGTCTAGAAGTCATCATGGAGACTCTGGAAGTAACCCTTTGGCATGGACAGTTTATGCAGTTCCTAGGAACATGCCTACCCTGAGGCCAAAAGCAGGTTTGTTGAGTCCCCTACATGGAATGGTAATTTAATGTTGGCTGGCTTTGGGAGGGGCCTTGACCTTTGATGAGGTAGTTCTCTTCAGTTAATGGAAACTGAGGCAGTATCCAGAGAAAGCTTCATGGGAAACTCATGTAAACATGTTGAGCAGATGAGGAACGAGATACCTCAATCTTTAATCACAATTTACCTGTCACCCACCCCATTATCCATGACACTAGCCATGCCTCAAGGCTGTTGTTGTTGTTGAATTTTTGGGAAGCTTGCGATGTGAAACTAACTAGCTATCTTAGGGAAGCAGGTGCCCTTGAGAGGCAACCTGGGATTGTTGTAAAACATCTTGGACTTGGATTGAAATGCTAGCATAGCCACTTCCTAAATTTAGGATTTTAGTCAAGTCGCTTAAAACCTCTTCATCTCAGTTGATTTATCTTTAACATGGAGTCATAAATGAGTTCAATGCCAAGTCACTGAGGTCTGAAGTTTCTGGTATGGATAATATCTGGGACATAGGGTGTATACCCCAGGTCTCTGCCCTGAGTGGGCTTTCCTGACCTGGTCTCTATTTTTGCATATGACTACACAACCCTTAGACAGTACTGAGGCATTTCTCTTCCATTCTTACAATGTCCTGGTAGCTGAGAATCTGAGAGCATTGGTCACACATCCACTGGGAACATTGTACACATTTGGTCCTGGACTGGAATTGCAGATTTCCACATTTCTTACTGCAACATAAAGAAGTGCCTTGGCCTATTTTCCTTTAAAAAACAGGGAGCCTTGCAATATGAGAGAAGTATTATAATGTCACACAAAAATGCCAGTGACCTACCACCATCCTCCTGGATCTGAGGAAACCCCCAAGTCAGTGTGGAGGACTAAGAGGGAGGGCTGTGTTTCACTCACAGGGCATAAGTCTCCCAAATAATATCCATTAGGAGGCTGATTAGTAACTAGCCTTGGAGGAATGCTGTGAGCATACTGAGTGCAAAGTAAAAATGGGACTCAAACTAACACATCCACTATGATTCCAACTCTCCATTATACTGGCTCGGAAAAATTCTAGAAGCACACGGTGTCAAGATGTCACCGTAATTGCCTCTTCATAGTAAAGACTGTGGTTGATCCCCACCCCCCACCCCTTTCTTTACCCATCTCTGCAATTGTACATTTCCCCACAATGAGCAGGCACACAAAAAAGGAAAAGGAAAGCAGGAAATATGTTCTCAGCAGGGGGTGGGGGGGACACGGAATCTCATGCCATCCCTCCCACAAGCTTCTCCCTAGACGACATTGCCACGCAGCAAGGAACACAAAGCTGGGCGTCCTTACCACTCACCAGAGTTAAAGTGTCTGGGTGCAGAGATAGAAGCAAAATACCCACTTGTGCTAATCGCCGCTCTGAGCCAGCATGCCGGGTATTTTCTGGGGGCCACGTTGTCAGTCAAGGGCTGCCCGCTGCGTGGGGTGGATTTCCCAGCCGCACAGGATAATTTTATCACCAAGGACAACATTTGCAGTTCTGCATGAGTAGCTCCCCTGGTGTGATAAAGAGAGGAGGCAATGGCTAGGAGACCAGGGCTGAGACGGAAAAGGCTGAGAAGTCTGGCACAAGATGTCACGGGGGAGTCGAAGCTGTATTTAGCACAGGGAGGTACTGAGAGGCAGGATGGCACAGAAGGAGGTTTAGTGGGTGCTATCTGTCTTTGCAACACAGCCAGTGTGGTAGCCGTCCGCCCCCCCCCCCTTTTAAAATTTCTTGATCCTTGTCTTGGGACTTTGGGGACAAGTATTACGTTTCTGATTTCGTCTTTCTTGTGCACATTCATGTGGTATGTGTGTGCATGCGTGTATATAGAAACCAGGGGGTAATCTCAGTTGTTATTTTTCAAGAATTGTCCACCTTTTGGGGGGCAGGGGGTTTCTTGTTGGCTTTGGGATTCACTGAATCAGCTAGGCTGGCTGATGAGTGAACCCCAAGAATCGGCCTGTCTCTGCCTCCCTAGCACCGTGATTACAGTCATACAGCCCCACACCCAGATTCTTCTGTGGGTTCAGGGTAGCCAACTCTGGTCTTTATTCCTTTACGGCAAGCACTTCTCTGGCTGCTCTATTGCCCCAGCTCTCAAATGTCTTTCCTGCATCGAATTCATTATCGGTGGAACCCTTAGTAGAAAGCTGGGGCATTTTGGTGAACAAAAAGAACACTTTTAAGCTTGGGTAACTTTAGAGGTTGGAGGACATTCTGAACTTCACCTGTTCTACACTTTATTTTACAGCAAGAGTGGTAAAATCCAGAAAGACCCATGAAAAGCTTGGGTCTGCCTGCCCGATTCCAGACCACAATTTAAAGCTACAGGTTGTTGAGACATGTTATGGGGTTGAATTCAACATCCCTCCTATTCCCCCACCTAAATAATTAAGACCATTCCCTGCAAGCTTAACCACAGTGCCTGAGCACGTGACACCATTGGGAGAAGGGGGTCTTTGTAGAGGTCAACAAGTTAAAGTGAGGTCACCAGACAGTCCAACATGATTGGCATGCCAGGAGACAGCTGTCACAGATGTGGGGACAAGGTGACGTGACTGAGAAAATGTCATGTAAAGGATAAGGTAGTGCTGTTGCAAATTCCTACTAAGGAGCCAGGAGCAGAGCCTGGAACATCCTTTCTAGAGACTTCAGAGGGAACAGGGGCTGCCAAAACTTGACCTCAGACTTCTGGCCTCCAAAAGTTTGGGGCAGGAAGTTCTGGCCACTTGCGCTGCTCACTCTGGAGCTTCCTTCCAGGCGGCCAGGAGATTATCACAGGTTTCTCAGAGGAGGGATTTCTACCATTGATCCTCTGGAAGAGAAAATCTCTCGATTCCAGTAATCCATTCCAGCTTGTGCTACACAATCATTAACAATTGGGGCTGGGAAAGACACAGATAAACTAAGTCATTCAGAAACTGAGATGTCTGACTTCAAGATCTCGAGGCTCACACTGGCCTTGATTAGTCAGGATCTATAGATTCTCTGCCCATGGCAAGTACCTGCTTGGGATGTGTCATTACAACAGGTTGGGGTTGCCTCTACCCTTTCCTCTCTCTTCACTTGACAGTGACTAAATGCAGTGTTCTATTTTCTTAAGTCATAGAACAACATAAACAGCCATACTTAGTACCAAGAAAGCAAGATTGTGGTTTGGTACAACTAGACAAAGGCAGACTATCACAGACCTGGAGACAAGAACAAATGGCTGCCTCTGGACACAGAAAAGGACTCAACCCAGGATATGACCCCCAAGACAGGATCAGACATTTTTTTTTCCTATTGCTTCTTTAATTTCAAAGATAGATGTTGTTCTGAGAATAAGCCCATAAGTATCATTGACCAAGGAGTCCAAGCAGGCATGCTGGGCTCGATGACAGGTGTAGAATGTGAACGAGCAGAGGAGTGTAAGGAAGGAGAGCGGAATGTCCAACGGAAGCAATACAATTCCTGTCTCTATTTCAACTGAGTTTCTCACAGATCCTTTCTCTTTTGTCTGTAAGTTCTTCTTATTAACAGGAAATGAAAGATGGGAACACCTTGCTGTCAGAGTTACTTCCTGGTCAGGACAAATCTTACCCATGAGTCTTCAGACCTCATTTTACATTCTCTCCTTCCTCAGTGTGCATATCACATCTCAACAAACAGCAGCCCACAAAGCAGTGAGGGGACCCTGGAATAGAAACTGCCTTTTCCCCAGACATCTCTCTTTCCAGGAAAATATCCTGAAATTCTAATCCGTTGATACATTGCCAAGCATAGTGATTTAGCTGGCAAAATGCCGTATCATGAATGTGGGGGGGGAAATGATTGAAAAGCAGTATGAAACTTGGACGCTTATCCCCACAGAGAGGCACCTTTGGAAAAGGCAGTACAGAATTCTCACAGCCTAGTCCTAAGCCCAGATGGAGGGCTTTGGCATATAAAATGGAAGATGGCATAGATTAATCATTTTAAAATATGTTTTTTCATCTTTTCTCAATCAGTGGAGTTGTTTCTTCACATCTTAATTGGAAGCACAAATTTAAATTTTTTTTTTTTTTAAAAAATGAGTTGCTCCAGTTAAAAAATGCGCAAACACAGGGGAGGAGCCTGTGCAGAAGACAGCCCGTGCAGCCTTGGAATCAGGAAGAAACTTGATTAATAAACTTATCTGGGGTCAGAGACAGAACAGCCACTAGATACAAAGGCTAGAAAATGGTGGCACTCACACCTTAATAAAAAAAAAAATGGGCAAACAACTCAAACACTCCCCCCTCTCCACAGAAGGTCTGGAAGTGGCCAATCCACACATGAAAAGATCATTACCATCAAAAGGCATCAGAGAAATGGGAACCCAAACTGTGATGAAATGCCACTTCTAGGATAATGCAGACAACAGCAGCAAACAGAAAAGAGACTGTTGTCAATTATTTGGAGAAATCAGAACATTGTGCTCTGCTGGGAGACATGAAGGATGTGGGGCATGGCTCGGTAGAACAGAGCCAGAAATACCGTATAACCTTGCAGTTCCACTTGTGGGTGCGCACAAGGAAGAAACGGGAGCAGGAGCGCCAACAGATGTTTGAGCAGCCATGGCTGAAAACAGCAGCATTTACAACACTCAACTATGAAGACAATCCTGGTGTCCACTGACGGCTGAAATGTGGCCTATACACACAATGGAATGTTTACGCTGTCCAAAGGTGGGAAATCTTGACGTGTGTCACCACATGGATGAATCTTGGAGACATTGTACTAAGTGGATAAGCCAGCCACAGAAAGGACAAACACTGTAGGACTCTACAAAGATGGGTACCTACAGAGGCCAGACTCCTGTTATGTGTATATTTGTAACCACAATAATATGCATGTATATTATACATACAGAACAATAATGATGAGGAGTTTCTCTGAATTTTTTTGTTTACTTATTTTGTGTGCATGTGTGTGCAGTATATGCATGTGGGGAATGTGTGAGTTCCATTGGTTGGATGTAGAGGACAACTTGCAGGGACTGTCCTCTCCTTCCCCTGTGTCAACTCCAAGGATCCAACTTAGCAAGTGCCCACTGAAACATTTCTCTGGACCCGCTGTTTGGATTTTTACATAAATCTGTTTTTCTGTATTGGGGCTTCCAAAAAAGGTTTTCCCTGCCATACCCCTCTCCTAAACACAGTCTCTCAAGTCCCTCAAAGGAATCTGAAAGAAATCAGGACTATGGCTGACCGGTGTCTGACTTCACGATCTTGGGGTTTATCACACACTGGTCTTGGGTAGCCAAGTTCCCCAGCAGAGCTTTGCTGCCTGGGGCAAGTGCCTGTCTGAGACGTGCCATTAAAAGAAGTCAGGAGTTCCTGGTCCCTACCCTGTCCCTCTCCTTTGTCAGGTACACTAAATGCGATATGTTGCTTTCCCAAGTTATAAAACAATATAAACAATGATAAGGCAACAAAACTCCATTCTTAGGAATTCACTATGTAGAAGCTGGGGAGATTGCTTATTGTTTAAGTACACTTGCTGTTCTTTCAGAAGGTGTGAGTTTGATCTCCAGGCCTCCTACAGCAGCTAACAATAATTTATAACTCTAGTTTAAGGGTATCTGCAGTGGGTACTTCACAAATGTGGTGCACAGACATGCATGTGGCAAAACACTCGTACACAGAAAATAAAAATAATCCTTAAACAAAAAACAAATTCATTGTTGAATGTGTCTCTAGCACAGTGGTTCGCAACCTTCCAAATGCTGTGACCTTTTAATACAGTTCCTCATGTTGTGGTGACTCTCAGCCATAAAACTGTTTTCGTTGCTACTTCATAACTGTGATTTTGCTACTGTTATGAATCGTAATGTAAATTTCTGTGCTTTCCGATGGTCACAGGCGACCCTCGTGACAGGGTTGTTTGACCCCTAAAGGAGTCACGACCTACAGGTTGAGGACCACTGCTCTAAAGTGTATCAGAAGGCTCACCTGAGGATTTAAATAACCTAAATCTCAAATTCAAGTACATCATACTACTGAAAACCACCCATGGGTTTAATAGAGACAGTTTCTTCTTGAGTCTCTCAGCATTGAGGTAACTGTGCCCAACATGGATCACCAGGTCGATGGCAGCAGGGCCTACAAACAGATTGATCTTTTCCCCTTCAGGACTGGTACTGCTTAAAAGCTCCTTCCCTGTTGGTTCTTGAGATAAAATTGTCTCTGGACTATTAGACAGACGGTATTATCTCCAAGTGTCAACATTTTATGAGAAAGTGAAGATTCTAGAAAGTTTCATATCACAGAAGTTTTTTGAAGGAATTAGTCGAAATAGATGACCCAAAGTTACCTGTGATTTATTTTAAGGAGATGATTTAATCCTATTTGCAAAGATTCAGTAGGATCTTGGCAGACTGAATTTGAATGCAGTTTGCAAACAGGTCCATTATGTAACAATGGAGACATAATGTTCTGATTTCCCAGTGGACAATGCTCCATTTCTGAAACTTCTTTTTAAAAATGTGTTTTTTAAAATCTAGTTGGGGTCTAAGGAGAATAATATGCAGATAATAAGATCTAACCTTGGTTAGCATGCAGGGATATTCCTTTTGAAATGGTCTATTAACTTCTTTTGTGAGGATGCTGCGTGTTCAGGGGTGGGGGCACCCACATGTAAAGTCCATTAAATGGAGCGACTGACCCGTGAGAACTTGCGTTTGGAGGGAATTGATTTAAAGAAGTGCATTTCAGGAATGGGTCTCAGCACATTTGTGGGATTTATCCTGAAATTCCTTTCTGTTTATTATCTATCCTTTCTCTTTTGGAATATGTATTTACATGCTGACAGGATTAAAAAGCGTTGAAATGAGTCACATCAGATGAGTGAGCTTCCAGGAGCAGGGAAGCCATGATGCCAGAAAAAAAAAAAAAAAAAAAGCCATAGTTCCCCAGGGAAGGGAGGACGTTTAGAAAATGGGAAAGCCTATGGATAATGGATAGGAAATTAGTTCTCCCAAATCAGTGCCAGGAGGTAGGTAAATTATGATATGTGCCCTCAGGGGGATAGTATGAAACCATTACATTTAATTTTTATTAAGAGTAAATTATGGCAAGTGCATGTTAAGCTTCATCACCATCAGACAATGCGTGTGTAGTTTTTATGTCAGTCATGTGGAAGGGGAAAAAGCAAGGCAACCAGCACCCAGGGCTCACAAAACAAAGTCTGCCATGTCTGTTAGACGCCAGGATGGTCGGTTACTTTCTCTTTGTTTGTAAAATTTCATCGTATGCTGCTTCAGGACAACAGTCACTATTTTGTTTTCAAATCACTGGGACTGGAGATGCAGGTATCGAGCAAATAGATATTTTGAGTTTCAGAACACTTGAACACATTTAAAGAGAGAGCTGGTTACTTTTGTAAGTTTGCCTCTGTTGATCAACTTTTTTATCAATGAAAAATAATTTTGTATGAGAATAGTTTTTTTTTAAGATTTATTTTTATTATTTTATTTCTATGTGTGTGAGTATGCCACAAGTGTGCACCAGGGAGGCCAGAAAAGGAAGTCAGAGCCTCAGGAGCCAGGGTTATAAGCACCCAAAGTGGGTGCTGGGAACAAAATCTTAGTCTTCTAGAAGAGCAGCAAGTTCTCTCCAACCCCAGGAATAAATCTCAATGGACATTTTTATAAATCAAATTTAGCTGTACCTTATAAATAATTGTATATTTAAATATCGAAACACTATATAGCCATTCATGCACACACACACACACACACACACACACACACACACACACACACTCTCCCCTGCATACCTATACAACAGTTAACAATGATAGGAACTGTTTATAATATAATGTAGAGAAAAAGAAAAAAGATTGTATAGATAGCACAAACTAAATAATTCTGTTTGAAAAATAAAAATAAAATCAGGGAGATCCACGAATTCAATTTTATATAGAGAAAGAAGATTAGCTGGGAATCTTTCAGAAACTAAAAACTGCTCAACTCTGAATGGTGTTGTTATGAAAAATTTATTTATTCCACAGATTTTTCTGTATTTTTTCAAATTATCCATAAAATTGAAAATTCAAAGCATCCTTAGAATTTTAAATGCAACGAATTTAGTCTAAGTTTAAAATTCTAACCTAATTGGAAGTTTTACATTTTTCACTGTAAATTAAATACTGAGCTGTCATGTAAGCTCATGATGCCACTTCTGAGTAGAGACCCAAGAAGGGCTAGAAGCAGTGACTCAAACAGATGTCTGTCCACATGTTTGGAGCAGCATTATTCAAACAGCCAGTGAAACACGTGACACGCATGTCTACCTGCGAGTGGATGGTAAGCAAACTATGTATCGTCAGTTCGGCCTTAAGAAGGAAGAGAGTTCTGACACCTGGGGAGACCCTGAAGACATTCTATTAACTGAATCAAGGAAGTCGTTCAAAGGAAAATCCTGTATAATTTCTTTTACTGCAGTCAAAGTCAGAGACAGAAAATGGAATGGAGGTTGACAAGAGCTGGGAGAAAGGAATGGAGAGTTAACGTTTCCTGGACAGTTCTGCTAAATGAAATGAATTCTGAAGATGAATGATGATGATGTTTGCACAGTGAGAGTGTTCTCAAAATGCCACTAAACTGTGCACTTAATCATGGTTAACACGGCCAGTTTAAGGTTATGAATATTTTATCACAATTAAAAAAACATTTTCACATAATAAAAGTTAAAGTCCAGATAACACGGCGGGGGGGGGGGGGGGGGGCTAGATGAGTTGATAATTAGTGACCAAGTTGCAAGGTGATGTGCCAGTCACTGAGAGGTTTGACAGCTGAGGAGGAGCCCTGGGGACAGCTGAGCTGCAGGGCCAATGACACAGTGAAGTTGAGGATGCACAGAGCCACAGAGCAGAAGAAAGCTGAAGATGCTGGCGGTGTCCTAGGCTTACGCTTTGATGGCTAAGACAGTCACTGCTGTCAGCTTGAAATCCTCCATGTCTAGCCTCACATGGAGGCTGGGCGTCTGAACGAGCCAAGGGAGGAGTATCCTGATAACCTCAATCTTGAGTTGGGATGACCCACTGTGGGTAGCACTTCCCTGTTTGGCATCACTGACTGCATAGAGAAAGGGAACAGAGAAATAGTATGCATTTATCATTCTCTGTTTGCGATTGTTGAGTCAATACAACAGCGGCTTATGCTCTTGTCTACTTGACTTCACCATCGTGATGGACTGAGCCTTTGAAATGTGAGCCAAGAAAACCCTTTCTTTGCCGAGTTGCTCTTGTCAGAGTATCTTATCACAGGACCAGGAAAGAGAATAAGACAATGGCTCAAGAGATAATAACTAAGAGAAGTGACTTGTCCAGCATCCCAGGGATGGCACGGATGACCCAGATCCCCACCTCACTGCCCTTTCTTTCACAATATGTCAACATTATGTATCATAAATGACAAGCAAGGGAGAAGAAGACATCACAGGGGCGGAGGAGAAAGTGGAGAGAAATGGAAGACAGGCAGAGCCTGAAGCCAGGATGGATCATAGCTGCAGACAAGAACAAATGTTTAAACGAGGCCCTGAGTCTGCATTGCGCTTTTGACAATTATGGTTTGTCAGCATGGTAACTGATTCATAATTATTTTATGGGAGTTTAGCAACTCTCTGTGAAACTGGCACAGAGCAGTTGCAGAGCTGTTAATCCTAGATGTTTATTACCCACCATTCAATAAATAGCTTAATAAATCTAAAGAAGTCCAATTTATGGGGATGGTTATGGCATGCTATTCAAATTTCAAGCAATTACAATAAAACCGTGTCTATTGAGAGTAACGCACCCCCCCCCAATCTAATACAAGGGAATGGCTGAAACTTGACATCCCTTGGAGCTATTCTTTGTTTCTTGTCTAGGCCACAGGGGGCCAGAGGCCGTCTTTAGGTTGTTGTCTATCCAGAAGATGGAGGGAACACAGCTAATCATTTCCATTCTGTCTAAGGATTCAGGAGTCTGGAGACAGTGGTATCTCAAGACTCACCAAGAACGCAATGAGGTTGATGCCACAGCTCGGCTTGCATAGGCACTGGGCCTGTTCTAAAGAGTAAATGGAATGGGTTGGGAAGAACCAGGAAGCAGCTGAGTTTTTACAGCTTCTTTGGAAGTCACAGATTTCTTTGCTCAATATCAGGAGTTCAATGCCCCTGCAGATGGCGGTAGAATCAGAAGTAGAAAAATCATGTATGTAGCCATCTTTCCTCCCTTCTCTTTCTTCCATTCCCCTTTTCTCACTCCCTCTCCCCCATTCCCCTTCTCTCAATGGTATCGCTCCTTAGAACAGGGGCTTCTTCCACTTCCTGACACTCTGTCTTCCTACCGAGAGACAACTGGTTGACAAAATGATGCCCGTGAACAGCTTCTGAGAAGGAGAGTAGAGTGGAGAGGCACTGGGCTGAGAGGAACAACTGCTCTAGTTGCAGCCTTGGCTCATCCTTACTATGTGGCCTCTGATAAGTCATTTCAACTCTTGTGCCTCAGTTTCCCCTTTGCACTCTTCAGCTCAATGAAGAGGAACAAAAGGGAAATGGAGGTGGGGGTAGGGGAAAGAGATTTGCAGAAGAGAGTCCCTGTCTGAACTGGAAGACTGTCTCCACATCTCCAATCTATGGAAAGGCTGTCTCCACAACACCACTCCATGGGAAGGCTGTCTCCATATTACCAATCCCTTGTCTGCACTGGAGGACCAAATGTCTGTACATCACCTGTCCCTGTCTGAACTGGAGGACCATCTCCACATCATCACTCCAAGGGAAAGCTGTCTCCACATCACCACTCCATAGGAGGACCATCTCCATGTCATCAAAAGGTAGAAAGCCAACTCTACCCTCTTCCAGCTCAAATGTTTATTGAGAATTTACTGATAATCTATGAAGCCCAGTATTCAAAACTTTACATAAGCAAGACACAGGGACCCCCCCTTAAGAGTTCAAATCTATCCAAAAGATACATATTCAAATAACCACAGGGAAAATGCTAAATTGACATTTTGAAGAAAGTGCTTTAGGTACACAGGGAAAGAAAGACATCTGTTTTGGGAGTTGGTTAGGATGTATTTATATCAACCTTCATGGAGACTTCATATGTGAATTTGACCTTAAAGGATGGTGATTTAAAAGTCACACCTGAGGGACGAGGGGTAGGGCATCCCAGAGCAAGTGTCTAGCTTAGACAAAAGGACTAAAAGTGCTCTCACTCACTATGTGCTAGAGGTGCAGGAAGCATCAGGGCTGCAGCAGACAGAGTCTCTGATGCTACAGACCTGGGATTAGGAAATGCAGACAGCCTGAAGCACAAGGTACAGCTGGTGAGAAACTGGAAATGAACTTGAAAAGATACAAGCCCTAAAAGAGGTTTTCTTGATGAAGGCCGAGAGCTACCCTTACCTGTGAGTATAAGGACATGTATTTAGAATGCAGTCAAAAATTATAAAGGTTTAGGAAAGTGGCAACAGCAGGTTCTCCTCTAAGATCCATGACCTCCCTGGCTATGAGTGGTTGGTTAGGTTTACAGCACTAGGCAGACATTCCCTCCTATTGAGTGGGGCGTAAGTCCAATTAGATGATCCCCAAGATTTAAGCTCTACTATTGCACCCTTGGGGCTATCTTGCTGTGGCTGGTAGTCATTGTGGTTCATAGGCTTTACAGCTGGGCAGGACTACTGGTTGC
Organism: Peromyscus eremicus; assembly: GCF_949786415.1. Taxonomy (NCBI): domain Eukaryota; kingdom Metazoa; phylum Chordata; class Mammalia; order Rodentia; family Cricetidae; genus Peromyscus; species Peromyscus eremicus. The sequence goes on along the minus strand of NW_026737197.1, from coordinate 20,072 downwards.
TTTTCTCTCTTGGAAGCTTGCACAACACCTTCCAAGACTATGAGAGCTGTTCTACTGGGTCAGACCCACCTTGATTTCTGATTTCTCTAAACTAACTAACTAACTAACACACTCACTCTCTCTCTCTCTCTCTCTCTCTCTCTCTCTCTCTCTCTCTCTCTCTCTCTCTGTGTGTGTGTGTGTGTGTGTGTGTGTGTGTGTGTGTGTGTGTGTGTGTGTGTATGTGTGTGTGTGTGTGTGATCTTCACAGAGTCTTACCTTCCAGTTTTGAGAGACAACCAAGGGCCACATCAACAGCTTATATTTTTTTGGGAGGCCATTATACACATCCATCACCAGTTAAAATACTAAGAGAAACTGACTGTGGGGTTCCCACCCCCACTGATACATCTATCACCTAGTCTGTGCCTAGGGCACAGGGAGCATCATGAAAGAGAGGGTGGAAAGATTCTAAGAGCCAGAGGACAAGGACACCTGCTAGGAAATAGTGTCTTTTACATATGACAGGGAAGATACACTAATCTCAACGATATGGTTGATGGAACAAGAGCAGCACATTGACAACACCAGCTGACATGCCACATGGATAAGGAGGGTCTCCCAGGGCCCCACTTCGACAGGAAGAGGCATAGCCAATCAATGGCTGCTGATAGAAGGAGACTGAATTTCCTCCAGGGTTCTCCAATCCCAAGTGGTCAGTCCTAAACCCATGCACACATGCTAGCAACACTAAGGAGATTCAGCAGATCATATTTATATATACATATGTATGTGTGTATACATATAATGCATATATATTCATATGAGACAATGGTTGTTAGAGAGGAAGAGGTCATGAACTTGAGAGGGAATAGAGGGGAAAACAGCGAGAGTTGGAGGTGGGAGAGAGAGAGGGGTGGAATGGTGTAAATATAATATTCGCATATGAAATCTCAAAAAAATTAAAAATTTAAACAAAAAAATGATCCAAGCCCAACCTATTTTGGAGGGTCTTAACTTCAGACTAAGGCAATTGTATTATCTCCCTTGGGTAACAGGTACTAAGGAGCTGACAAAGAGGTTTTAATGTGGGAAGCCTGCCAGCTTTATATTTTAGAACTAAAACCAAGACTACATTAGATGGCAGGATACTGGATGCCAAGCAGCAATTAGAATGTTAGTCTGTAATCTAAGAAAAACAATGAGAACAGATTTGGGACTCTATCCGTGGGAATGGGGCCAGGTAGAGAAACATGAAAGGTATTTCGGAGACACGAACAAGACTCGGTGATGTGAGCACTGAGCAACACAGAAGCAGAGATGATTCCAATCCGGTGACTTGGGGCAATATTTACACCACTCTCAAAGATGGAGAAGCCAGTGGGCAGGCTTTAAAGAAAAGACGTGAATCTGAGCCACGTGTGAGCGGCAGTCAAGCTGACATGTTACTGACATGGAATTCATACAGGAAACAAGTGCTGGGGTTAGTGACTAGACATCCTTCCATCTAAAACTTTACATGGAAAACCATGGGAATCAGTGAAGCTACTCAGAAAAGATAACGAAGAAGATGACTAAACCACCGAAGAAAATCCTCACAGAATGGAGGATTTAGAACATACCTTCAGTGAGAATGTGCCAGAATCAGGGAGAAAAAAAATAAAAGAAATCAAAAATACAAAGAAGAAGACACTGCTTGGAGTCTGCCCAAATTCAGGGAGGAGAAAGCATTTAAGTCACCAATAGGAGGCTGTGGGACTGAGTCATTTTGTTGACGTGCTAGAAGCAGATAACACTACACAGAAGTTCGTGAATGCCCCAAGTCCAAGGTAGAGAAAGAAGGCATACAAACAGGAAGCAGTCCAGTCAAAAAGGCTAGAGATCACTCAATATTATGATCATTATAACCATTTATTATTTACTAATTTAATAACATCCTTTTTTACTTCCTTGTATATTCTAGGCACTTGGCTAAAGCATTCCTGCAGGGACCGGTAACATAAACGTCTTGCTTTTGAGATAGACATCTCTGGGATGCAGGCAATCAGGGAGTACATAATGGTTCCAGTGTGGCACAGGGGAAGAAAATTTTGTTCTACTGGGTAGAGAAGTGTCAGAAACTTCTGACAAGGCACCGTTCATCTGGGATTTAAAAGATTAAAAGATGCTTGCCGGGGGGGAAGCAGGTAGGAATCATTTCACACAGAATAAACAGGACATAATAAAATGAAGCTGCCAGGAAGGATGTATTCAGGGCACGATGAGCCAATTGGCATCTGCGGGTCATGGAGCATGTAGTATCAACTAATAGGGCAAAAAGACAGAGATGAGAACATAAATGGCTTCAGATACCATTGTTAGGCTGAGAACTTGGCCTTGGTCTCATAGGAGAGAGAGGAGGCTAGTCCCACAGCCTCCTATTGGTGACTTAAATGCTTTCTCCTCCCTGAATTTAGGCAGACTCCAAGCAGTGTCTTCTTCTTTGTATTTTTGATTTCTTTTATTTTTTTTCTCCCTGATTCTGGAGAAGAGGCCTAGCAAGGAAGACATGGGGCTTTAAATATATTTTTTATTTCAACCGTCCTATTTGTTGATTTCTTCACCCACTTGGTTTATGTCACTGTTATTTTTCTAGGTTAAGATGAACATTGAGTTCTTTTATTTTTCATTATCTTTCTTTAATAATTAAATATGGCCTTTCTAGTGATACTGCATTGGTATGAGTTGTTATATTTTTTTCATTGGCGTCTAGGTAATAAATTGTCTCTTTTTAATTTCCTCTGAAATCAGTCAAATGGAAATTTAAAAAATAGAAGGCATAAACAAATCCAAAATTTTATTCTTTGAGAAAGAATAATAAAATGTATACACCCTTTGCAAGCCTAATTAATGCAAAAGAGAGCATAAAATATACAAGATTAAAAATGGAAAAGGAGTCATATCGTATTTACATGCTTGAGTTAGATAATAGAAGAATGTGAAACCTGAGAAGAAATGAATGAATTCCACTTAAGGAAACATCCACTAAAATCTATTTAAGAAGAAATAAGGAAATGAATACTCCAACTTGATCAATTATTGGAGAAATTGATACTCATTAGTGGGCTACTATTGGGAAAATCACCAGTCTTCCAAGCTGAGTTTTAGAAAACTCAACAGTAGCAATTCCAATGCAATCTAATCATCCTAGACAATAAGAGGAAATAGAAGCCTTCTGAGTAATTTTAGTTACAAAGTCAACAAGAACTGAAAAGGAGAATTACATGTGCCAACATCACTTATGAATGTGGGTGCTACTGCTGTTTCAATGGAAACATCCTCATAGACTCAGGTCTTTGAACACTGGGTCCCTAGCTGCTGTCACTGCTTGGGAAGTTTGTAGGGGTTTTAGCAGCTTCACTAGAGGAAGTGTGTCACCTCCTGGTCACCCACTGCTCCCTGAGTGTGGGTGCAATGTGACCAAGCCTGCCTCCTGGTCCTGCCACCCTGTTTCCCTTCCTGCTGCATGGCCTCCCTATCATGATGGATTGTATCCTCTAGAACCACAGGCCAAAATAAACCCTTTCTCTCTTACATTGCTCTTGTCATGGTGTTTTTTTTTTTTTTTTTTTTTTTTTGTTTGTTTTCTTTTCAAGGCAGGGTTTCTCTGTGTAGCTTTGTGCCTTTCCTGGAACTCACTTGGTAGCCCAGGCTGGCCTCGAACTCACAGAGATCCGCCTGGCTCTGCCTCCCGAGTGCTGGGATTAAAGGTGTGCGCCACCACCGCCCGGCTTGTCATGGTGTTTTATCAAAGCAATGAGAAAGTAACGAGGGCAGGTACAAAATGAAATATTGGCAAATAAAACATGACAATGATCTAAAGAATAGTTGATTAGGGGTAATCCGTTTTTAATTAAATGATATGTATTATTGCATGTCTGCATGCATGTGTGTATGCACATGGAGACTAGAGGACAACTTGGTGACGTTGGTTCTCCCCTTCTACCTGTGTGTGGGCTCCAGGGTTTGAACTCAAGTCCCCAGGCTTGTTCAGCAAGGGCCTTTATGCACTGAGCCATCTCACCAGCCTGCTTAAGCAGATTTGATGCTATGTGCTGCTCAGTAAAGAAAAATGTATCCAAATAGTCACTATGCCATAAATACTATTATATCAACACGTACCAATTAGATCAATAAATGGAACATGAATATGCATGTGTGTATATACATATTTTAGATGTATTATATCTACAGATTGCATATTGATACATGATTGTCTATAACATGATATTAATGTGAATAATATAGGTATATAAATCGAGGGGACAATGGGTCTAAGTCTGGGAAGGATTTACTAATGAAAAAATATTTAGAATGACAACAAAATGCATGTGTATTTAACTACATATAAATCAGAATAAACTTTAATACGAAAATACAAAGTCAATGTTTTCTCTTAAAGAAAAGAATTACAAGAAAAATGTTAGAGAAAAAGACATAGTAAAAATAAATTTTTTAACCATTTATTTATTTTTATGTTATGTGCATTGGTGTTTTGCCTGCATGGATGTCTGTGTGATGGTGTCAGCTCCCCTGGAACTGGAGTTATAGACAGTGGTGAGCTGCTATGTGGGTGCTGGGAATTGAACCTGGGTCCTCTGGAAGAGCCGCAGCCAGTGCTTTTAATCACTGAGCCATTTCTCTAGCCCTGCCATCTCTCCAGTCCCAGAATAAACTTTTGTAGAACTCTCAAACTTAACCAAATCTTTATAAAAGACCCAGAGCGCACTTATCAAAAAAAGTAGGTAAGGTTGTATAAGAACCGGGACTTTCCAACATTTCTACTCTCCCAACTCTGCAGTAGACACAAAAATACACATTCCTCATTCACTCTGAAAACCAGCAGTCTTGCAGCCAGCAGGACAACTGTTTGGAAATCACTAAAAATAGAAATAAAGAGTACCAAGGGAATTAAGACAGTATACTAGAAAATAGCCATTTAGAACAAAATGGGACAGTGACAGAGGAGGAGAGTAGCAGAAAAGACATCCGATATATACAGAGCAGAGAGCATAATGGGGGCCATAAATCACACCTCATTAGTCATACTAAATGCAAACACATTAAACATTAACAGTAAATTATAAAACTCTGAACAAAAGGAGGAGATTGACAGGATAGATTTTTTTAAAATAGTCTTCTCATATGAGGCCTATAAGAAATACATTTTAAATTCAGAAGACAAGTAGGTTGAAAAATCAAGTGTAAAGAAGCTGTGCTATGCAAACAGAGTTTGAGTGGATTACAAGTATCAGAAAAAGTGGATTTTAAAGATAAAAATTATTACTGGACCGTAGAAGGAAATCAAGATAAATACACATATACTGTAGATAAATTTTTAAACAGACTTATTAAATAAAAAAATCACGGAGCCAGAAATAGGGGTGAAAATCTGACAGAGATCAGAGGAATCAGAACAGCCACCAGCTAACCTTACCTCACCACATCACAGCTTCCAAGTGCTACTTCCTTATTTCTTCTTAAATAGACTGTAGTGGATGTTTCCTTAAGTGGAATTCATTCATTTCCTCTCAGGTTTCACATTCTTCTATTACCTAACTCAAGCACGTAAATATATGACTCCTTTTCCATTTTTAATCTTGTGTATTTTATGCTCTCTTTTACATTAATTAGGCTTGTAAAGGGTGTATACATTTTATTATTCTTTCTCAAAGAATGAAATAATGGATTTGTTTATGTCTTCTATTTTTTTTAAATTTCCATTTGACTGATTTTAGAGGAAATTAAAAAGATATTTTATTACCTAGGTGCCAGTGGAAAAAAAATATAACAACTCATACCAATACAATATCACTAGAAAGGCCATATTTAATTATTAAAGAAAGATAATGAAAAAATAAAAGAACTCAATGTTCATCTTAAGCTAGAAAAATTGCCTTGCTGTTCTGCCCTCTCATTGACTCTTAACTCAGTTACCTCACTTCCTTGTCACTGCCTGTCTGTACAGACCTCCAGGTCTCTATGGCTGATACTGGGATTAAAGACGTGTGTCACCACGCTTGGCTCTGTTCCCTAATATGGCCTTGAACACACAGAGACCCTGTCTACCAAGTGATCGAATTAAGGGCGTGTGCTATGACTGCCTGACTTTTGTGTTTCCTTAAAATGGCTTGCTATTTCCTCTAATCTCCAGGCAAACTTTATTTATTAACATACAAATAAAATATCACATTTCAGCACAAATAAAATATCACCTCAATATACTTTACAACCAGATCCCTAAATAGATGAAGTAAAATACATAATGACCACTGATAATATAACTTGGAGTCTCTGCCCTACTTTGAGCCACGGATAGCAAAACTAGGAAATAAAACCAGCTAGACATACCTAACAGACACCCACAGAATATTTTGCCCAATACACCCAGAATACACTTTCTTCTCAAATACACATGGAGCATTCCTCAGGGTCGACAATAGGTAAGACCATAAGACAAACCTCCATTAACTTCACTTAAAAGGTTGACACAATGTAAATTATGTTCTCTATCTATAATGGAAGGAAACTAAAAACCATCGGGGGAAAATATGAGAAATTCACCAACTGTAGAAATTTAAAAATCATTCATATTCTTAATTAGACATTTAGATCAAAGAAGTCACAAAAGGAAAATGTACATTTTGAAACTTACAGAATATAGCAAAAAAAATAGAGAAAATGTATATGTACTATAAGAAGATGTTAAAACAATAACCTTAACCTCTACTTTGAGAAATAAGAAAACAAAATGTAAACATAACAAAAAAATTAGACAAAAGAAGGTAAATAAACAATGGAGTGGACATATTAGATATAGACAATAGGAAAACAAGGAGGAAAAATCAATAAAATTACAAGTGGTGTTTTAAAGAAAGGAATCAAAATTTGTTAACCTTTCGTTAGTTAGATTGATCAATGGGAAAAAATCCTTTTAAGTAATCAACATTACAAGTTAAAAATGGACATCTGGGCTGGTGAAATGGCTTATAGGGAAAAAGCACTTGCTGCCAAGCAAGGTGATCTGAGATTACACCCTGGAACCCACATTGTAGAAGGAGAGAACTTCCCACAACTTGTCCTCTGATCTTTATGTACAAGTCCTGGTATGGGCACACACATTCACATACACACACACACACACACACACACACACACACACACAGCCACATACTGCACACAGACAGCCACACACTGCACACAGACAGACACATGTAAACACACACACATGAACATACACACAATAAAATATAAAATGTAATTTTTAAAAATATGGGGCATTACTAGTGACCTGAGTTAGGTAATAAAGAGGGTTATAATAATCAATACCAAGAAAAATTGCGGATCAACAAACAAAATAACTAAATGAAAGGACATCTTTAAATGAAAGGACATATTTCTAGAATGATGCATACTGTGAACGAACTGATTCGGGGAGTGTTAATTTTGACTACCAACTTGACTGGATAAAGAAACACCAAGAACACATTTTTGAGTGTGTCTGTGAGAGAACTTCTGAGAGGTTCAGTTGAAGAGAAGAGACTCTTTTTGAATGTGGGATGTACCATCTCATGACCTGGAATCTTGGACCGAATAGAAGTGGGAAACTGTATAGAAGGCCCACACTCCCCGTTCCCTGCTTCATGATGCACTGAGATCTGAGCAAGGCACCTCCTCCTGCCACATCTTCTCCGCCGGGATGGAATTGATCTCTTGAACTGTGAGCCAGAATTCAACCTTCACTTAACTACTTTGCTTCTTAGGAGGTGTTTGGTCACAGAAATGAGAATATCAATATGGGAAGAAACAAAATCTGAATGGAAAGTTTGAAGATTAAATGAGTCATCAAAAAGCCTCGCTCACAGAAAAACCCAAGTTAGACGGCTTTGCTAGTGAATTCTATAAAACTTATAAGGAAGGATTAGCACTCATCCTTCATAACATCTTCCCCCAAATAGAAGGCAGAACACTTACCAAACCATTCTGAAGCCTGCCTTACCTGATGTAGTATGTTATCAGTGATATGCCATGACTTTATATAAATGATAGTCATAGGGTCCCCTCAATTTGGGGGGACCAACATCTTATACCATTTAACACTCTGGTTTAAGCTTTCAGAGATTTCCAACTCAATGAGAGTTCAGGGAACAAGAGCATTCAGTATAAACACAACTCTCAGGAACCTGGACACCAAGCCTGGTTTCTTAAGAATAGCTCAATACTTATTATGAAAGAAATAATTGGTCACTGGTACAAATTGCATATAGTATAAGAAAGGGGATAAATCTCCCAAATGCTGAGAATGGTCTCTGTATGGCGAACCTACCAGTCAGTCCATCTGAGCTCTGACTATATGTGGTTCATGCTACCAGCCAGCTTCCATCTTCCTTCTTGTAAGAATGCTCCTGGGAGAAACTGAAACTCATCCTTGATGCTAATTAGACCATAGCAGAGAAGGTGACTAATGAAAATCACCTGATTGCTTCAAACATGACCTTTAGTGGTAAGGAAGGGCTTTGAACCCACGAGTGCCAATTTCGAAATGAGATAAAGTATCACAAGGAAACTGCAGCCCAATATCCCTGATGACACTCTCTCTCTCTCTCTCTCTCTCTCTCTCTATATATATATATATATAGATAGATAGATAGATACATAGATATAGATATAGATATATGTATATATACATATATATCTATATATATCAAGGCACCATATATATATATATATATATATATATATATATATATATATATAAAATCCCAGCAAAATACTAGCAAACTGAGTCAGGTACCTCAGAAAAAGGATGAAATGGCCTGACCAAGTTGCATTTGTCCTAAGAATACAAGGTTACTTTAGCATATAAAAATCAGCATGGTGATATTTCACATTTACAGAATAAGAAGGAAAAGCCCTTCTCTGGAGATGTAGGGAAAAAAACTTGAAAAACTTCCAACACCATCTTGTGATTGAAAATGAAGAGCAACTTGATAAAAGAAGGAGACTTTCCAAGGAACAGAATCTACCAGGAACCCACCTACAATCTCTCTGTGGGATCAGCAGCAAGATAAAGATGCTGTCCAGACACAGAACAGAGAGTCCAGAAACAAACCTGTTTTCCAACAAGGGCACCAAGATGACAGGGTATGGAAAGAATTGTCTTTTTAACACATGATATTGGGAAAGCTGGATATTCACATGCAGATGAATGAAGTGTTAACCCTGTCTCACTCCATACACATGAGAATTAAATCACAAAGGCCTATATTTAAAAGCTAAAATTATAAATGACATAAAAGAAAATACAGGTATTCAGATCCTGGATTAAAAATAGCTTTTTAAAAATATCTATGACATCGTAAGTACAAGCAATCAAAGAAAGGTAGATATATTAGACTTTACCAAAATTATAAACCTTGGTTCCTATTATAGTCAACATAGAGAACGAGAGAAAATATTTTCAGTAATATAATGTATCTAATAGTATCTATAATATATAAAGAACTATTTTATAGTCCACTAATAAAGGCAATCCAATTTAAAAATGGGTTATGGATTGGGCTGTGGCTCTGTTGGTAGAGCACATGCTTACTTCAATCCAAGCACTAAGATAAAATATCAAAATGGGAAAAGACCTGAGTAACTCCTTCTCCACTGAAGACACACAAATCGCCAATAATTATACTTAGTGCCATTAGGCAAGAAAATAAAATACAAATCAAAACCACAATGAGAGACTGTTTCATACCCAATAGGAAAGGCAGCTCTCATTTTCATAAAAAGGAAACTCTAATAACAAAGACCATAAGTGGAAACTGGAACCTTCCTACCCTGTTGGAGGAATGTGAAATGGTGTAACTACCCTGGAAAACAGTTCCTCTAAAGCTAAGCAGAGAGTCATTATGCAATCTCTTGGTGTATGAGCAAGGGAATTAAAAGCCTCATCTAAATGCTCAGAGTGGCCCTATTCCACCCGGGCCAAAGATGGAAACAGTCAAACACCCATCGAGTAAGACGTGAAGATGCAAAATCAATGCAATATCATTAGTCCAGAAATAAAGATGGAGTTTCAGCTCATGTTCCAACGGGTGAACTTTGAGAACATGCTAAATGAATCAAGCAGAAAAGGCCGTATATTACAGGATTTGTTTCTATGAGATAGCAAGACTAGGTAAGTCCACAGAGACAGAGAGCATATTTGTGGTTTCCAGGGAAGACAGAAGTTTGTTCAGCTGATTAATATATTCCAGAATTAAATAGAGGTGAAGGCTGCAAAGCCTGGTGTGACTTGTGTACTCAAAATGGTAACTTCTACTGTATATAATATGCTAACACACCTGAAATAAAAAAAGAACCTTAGGTTATGCATCTTGGAAGAGATATAACAGAGATAACAATATACCTATAAAAACGTAATTCAAACAGTATTTAAATTGTTAATTTCTCCATTGTGCAGGGAAATTAGAAATTGACAAATAGACCAAATCACAATCAATAGAGCAAATTATACCAAAATATGATTCATAGAAGGGCATATGCAAATGGATCAAAATATGTTCACTTCACTGACAGTCATAGAAATCCAAATTAAAATAACAATGAGGGATCTTTTTGCACTCACCAGACTGGCAAACATCAAAAAGAACTATCATATCTGCTGTGAGCAGAGACTCTGAGGAAGAAATGGGGCCTCACACACTGCTGCTTGGGAAAGGGCTGGGGCGACAGTATTCTGGTAGTAAACAAGCAATGCCTATAAATATCCAAAGTACACAGAAACTGTAATCTAGCAATCCTACTTCTGTGAATCTATCCCAGGGAAGTTAGACAGCAGCTTCTAAAGATAGAGTGGGAAACACACATGCATATTGTTGCTGAGTTTGTTATTGGTGTTTATAGTGCCACCAACCTGAATACACTATTGTATATTTACATACATTACATGTATGTGTGCATATAAACAAGGATGCATTAGGAAACTACCAGAAGATCTGAAGAGAATGCCATGGCTTTTATTGGACCAGAACAGAAATGCATAGACACACACACACACACACACACACACACACACACACACACACACAGAGTATTCTTTTAATAACATAAGAGCAATGTATGTGTTTGCTTATATATTAACATACTACATATCTACACAGAAGTCTGTCTATGATTATACTTTTGATATACCCATAAGAACAGAAAGGGAATGCTTTTGGCACTTCGGCATTAGACACTGTTGAGAACTCTACAACTGACGAGGAAAATGTTCTAACAATTTCCTCTGTTTTGAAACATTCCCTTCAGGAAAGAGGCAGAAGGCTCATGAGACCCAGGAAGTAAACAAACCTCACATGTCTGAGAAAGATGAAACTTACAAGCTGCACACCCCCAAGGTTATAGAAGCAATAATCAGCTGTGGGGGTGGGGGGCGCGACGGACAACCTAAACAGCCAAGCTGCCCAGAAGCGATTGTTCAGTGGCTAGTAAGTCATGCAAACAGTTCAGGGGTGCAACTTTCCTGAGTTGTCATCTGTACTGGGGTGAGCTTTTCAATAAAGTAGCTACTTTTGAGTCATCCCTGCTCATGTGGGTAACTCCTTATCCATACTCCTATAAGTAACCCCAGTAAACACCTTGGGTCACCAAGTTGGACTCTAGTGTCATCATTACATTTGTTTGTCATTGGTTCCCTGTCTGGGCTGAGTAGGGGTGTGTGTGTGTGTGTGTGTGTGTGTGTGTGTGTGTGTGTGTGTCCTGTTTCTCTCAGGAAAGTCTCACGCCAGGGAAAGTCATGATGAGGAGGAACTTGGCTAACTCTACGCTGGAGTTGTCTCCATGAAGTCCTTCTACAGGGCTTTCTGCTCTGAGAGCTAAGTCGATTATTTTCCCGTAAGAATGGATGACAGGTCCATCAGTGTCCTGTTCTGTTGCCACCACTCATTCCTCCATCTTGGACTCTCTTCCTACAAGGTTGTGTGCAGAACAAAAGTATCTGTGCAATTTCCCTACCTGTTCCGGGCCATCAAGGTGCATGCTCTTGCATCTAATGGATGCTGCTCACAAACTGGAGTGTGGAACCCAAAAGAAACACAGCTAATAAGTAGCTCATCATATCTTTTCTTAGAGTTTATCCTTGGTCTTTGTGGATAATAAAGAGGTCCAACCTGTGGTCTTCCTTCCCTTCTGCCTAGCCTTTGCAGGCCTGAATTACCTGCAAACAGAGCTTCTAATACATGCAAAACTCTATTCTTAGCACCTGGAGTCGGGGGTGAGGAGATTGGTGGAGACATGTGGAAAATGCCAAATGTCAAATAGGGCACCTGCTCCAGATGAGTTCACAGCAAGAAGGGGTGGGAGATCAGTGAAGAGAGGCAGTTAAAACAACGTGATGGGGCCTTTCCAGGCTGGAGGGACATGTGCTTAAGACCTACTACTTAGCGTAAATGCATCTACTCTGCTCAACCCAACTATCCCAACTATCTTTGTCAAAATGTCTTACAGAAAAGAAGGGGGGGCTCCTTATTGAGGAAAGAGAAAATTCCAAAGAGATGGAGTAGGACTAGGCACCAAAAACTCGAAATGCTCCAGGTGGGGCCCAGGGGAACTCACTTCTGCTTGTGAAGCCACGAGCAAGTGGGCACAAGAAACAATTGCTCCAGATGGCCACAGGGTCGTGAGTGTGGATGTCGGGGAAGGAAACCGGGAGGAAGGCTACGAGATCAAAAAACCCTATTTTTGATCACTTTATTACAACTCCGTCAGGTTTTCTTACCTGGCTGGATTTCATGAAGCATTTGGAGAGTGTTAGTGCAATAACCCACAGAGAGATGGTGGGAGACGCTTACATCTGACACGGCCCGGATCTCCGATCTCTTCAAAGCAGAGCAGAACCCGGAACGGGAGGAGGCATCCCAGGGTGGGAGACTGTGAGGGAGGCTGCAGAGGCAAGTGCTGTGAAGCTCCTGCCTTTAGGCCCTTGGGACTTCTGAGACTTCCCTCCCTCTGTGCTTTCAACCTATAAAAGCTGCCTCTTTGATCTAAAAGAGAAAAATGGATTCAGCCTCCAGGTTAATGCTATTTGCTGAGTGTTTCAGAGAGGCTGCACGATGCAAGGACGGACATCACAGGCACACAAGATGCAGCCGTGGGGATAAGGCACACACACCCTTTAACCTGTGTGGAACACTGTGTGCTTCTCTATAAAGCCAGGGAAATAGCCCCTGCACCACACTCTGAAGGGGCTCATCTCATCAGGCAGCTGTTGTCACACTGTGCTCCACAGAACCACCGTGGTCTGTGAGAGTACGTAGTGAATCAGTCCATGCATCCGGGTCCCGCTGATGTGGCTGGTGCAGGTACTTTAAATGAACTCTTGGCTTGTCCATGTACCAGCTCAGCGACAGGTCATCTGAACCAGCTCTGCTGACCTGCCCAAAGTTGAGATCTCTATTGCTGATAGAGGATGACCCGAATCCCATGGGCACATTCCTCGGATTCCGTGGACTCTGTTCTATGAGTATCGATGGATGGCACAGGACAAGGATGGATATAGACACCCTAAACCCTTTGCTAGCCTCTGCATCCATCATGTCTCTTAACAACGCAGTGGCTGAAACAAAGCATGTCGAAGAGGAATGGCATGGCAAGATGACGGTGACATAATGCAGGACGATGGGAAATGACAAAGAATCAGGCTATTTTTGCAACCCACCACAGCCTCTACACACTATAAGCTATGCAAATAAATGTAAGGTAACACTACTATCCAAAGGCAATTTAATCAATGCATACTTGTTGAATTGATTTACACGGGCACTGGCCTGTCTCAGACCTGATTGCTTTCACAAGTGGTTTTCCAATCACCCCATGGTTTTCCACAGCAAAAATAAAAGTCCATTTCAAAACGACCCATAAATTTTTCTTGGACAGCTGAAGCGGTCTGCCTTCCCTCCATCTGAGATTCTAATGTGTGTGTGTGTGTGTGTGATGTGTGTGTGTGTGTGTGGATGTGTGTGTGTGGATGTATGTGTGGATGTGTGTGATGTGAGTGTGTGTGTGTGTGGATGTGTGTGTGTAGATGTGTGTGTGTGTGTGTGGATATGGATGTGTGTGTGTGGATGTGTGGATGTGTGTGTGATGTGTGTGTGTGTGTGTGTGTGTGGATGTGTGGATATATGTATGGATGTGTGTGTGTGTATGTATGTGTGGATGTGTGTGTGTGATGTGAGTGTGTGTGTGTATGTGTGGATATGTGTGTGTGTGGATGTGGATGTGTGGATGTATGTGTGTGTGTGTATGATGTGAGTGTGTGTGTGTGGATGTGTATGTGTGGATGTATGTGTGGATGTGTGTGTGTGTGTGTGATGTGAGTGTGTGTGGATGTGTGTGTGATGTGAATGTGTGTGTGTGTGTGTGTGTGTGTGTGTGTGTATGTGGGGGTGTCTGTGGTGATTTTCTGTTTCCATTTAGCTCAAGTCATCAGCGATAACTTTCACTCGGCAATTCCATCAGGGCTCTTTCTAAATGTGCTGACATTTCAATTAAATGTCAGTGGCATCATTCTGTTTACCAGCTGGAAGATTTGTAATGGGGAATATTGGTAGTGCCAGAGACTAGAGATTTCCATTTGGTAAAATGCCAGCCAATGTCTTTTGTCTCCTACATTCCCGTGGGTTGTCTACACGTGGGTTTTGACAGCTTGACTGACTCTTCAAGACATCACCGGTACTCTAGGTTAGGGATATTCAAACTGCTCCCTGAATCCTAGGAGGATGCCTCTAGAGTCAGGTTATTTTTTAGTGTTTTTTTTAAAAATGTAGAACTAGGAATATATTTTTCCACTTTCCTAACTTAATTAAATAGCCCTATCTTGTCAAGTAAGCAATCCCAAAATTATCATTTGCAAATATATATATTCACATGCATATTTACATGTATTTATGTATATACATAATACATACATATATACACATATACATACATACCTAAATACACACACACACACACAGGAATAGAAAAAGAAAGAACCTTCTCCAGTCACAGACTAAAGAGTTGCACTGCCCATCTCTCCCACTTGATAGCTTGCTGTGTGACTTTGAGCCACTTATCTGGGTCTCTGGGCTTCCAGGTCCTCACCCAGGAATAGAGAACCAGAGTTCTGAGGCTTAGATGGATTCTCATGTTCAGAGCACTCGGACCAGTGATGAAATATCACTGTCAATATTAATACAGTGCAGCGAAATGAAGTGCAAGTATATCAGATACTGATACCAGTACAAGAAAATAACTTGATAATCCAGGATTCCTGACTTAGCCATTTTATTAATATCCCCGGGTTGTATAGGGTGATCGTGATATTTCAAAACACGAGAAAAGTATGGATCACATCATGCAATTAGTATGTCCCTCTCCTTTGCATGTCTCTATTCTGGAGCCTTTGAGTCCCTCTCCTCCCGTTCATCATCAACTATGAAGTAAGTCGCTGTGAACTGCAGTCACCCTGCTGCATTGAGGAACACCTGAGTTGGTCTTATCTAATGCGGTTTTGGTGAGGATTATCCAGTCCTCCTCCATCCCCTCCCACACACCTTCCCAACTTAATCTCATTTATTAAAATTTAATTATTGTCGCTGATTGAATTTTTCTATTCATTAAAATTGATTTTTAAAAGTTTCACAAGAAGCAACTACCATCAGGCTGTTAAATATGCACTGGTTTCCAGGTAAGCTTTCACTTGAGAAAACATGTTCTGTTGCTTTAAACCTATGACAGGTTGTTCTTAGCCATTCCACACAATTCTGAATTAGGGGCTTAGGAGGCAACTCAATTATATAGACTAAATCCCAACTGATATGGCCCTGGAGGACAAATATGGAGATGAAGTTATTCCACAGTGATCTGCAGTAGTGCAAACAGCTAATACATTTGGTGACAACAGTCTACTTTGTAAATAGTAACTGCCTTGTCCATTGATTGACCAGGCCTTGAAATGGCCCCCTGAATGGTTGGTAATTGTCAGAAGTCCCTGCCCCTCACCCCAGGCTTCTGTGGCTGAGTGCAATGTTGATACCGTCTAGTATTTCTGGTTCAACGGAAGCCACACATTTAGGAGGGCTCTAGAGGAAGCCCACAGCAGCCCTGCCTCTCCACCTGCCACTGTGTGTGGATGGACTGCTGCAAACTGAGCTGAGGTAAGTTCAGGACTGTTCTGATAGACCAGCAAGCCTAAACAGAGCATCACTCCATCTCCACTTCAGCTAGGATGCCACAGAAAGCTGCTCTCACTCTCTGTGCTTGCAAGAGAGCCTCATTATCTGTTGCTCCGGTATCCATGGAGTACCAGAGAGGCAAAACAGAGGAATGCAGCCATCAGCTTAACATGGTACCCCACGACAGGCAGAATCTTCCCACTTTACAGATAGGAATACTGAAGTCCCAGGGACCCAGACAGACTTTTATCAACTGGCCTCTGACCTCAAATTCACTGTTAATTTATCCTACCATTATTTATTGGGAATGTTTTAAAGGAGGAGCAGGCAAGTGCTACACACTTTATTTTGGAAATTAGTGCAACACTTGCTTTTGCTTAAGAGCTCTAGGGGAGACAGACTCTATTACTTCTTCATCTATTCCCATCACGGGGCACCAATGGTCCGACAACAGGGCCCCTACTTCTGTTTTACTGACTTTATACTAATTTGTAGGATGAAAGTGCTTATTCTTAACATTTTTGTTTGGGGTGATCATGTAAGTTGTTTGCACAATTCACTGTAAGGTTTACTGCTGTAGTAAACATCTTTGCATTTAATGCCAAGGTATCTTTGTTGGTATACATGAATGTAATTTACATTATATATATTGCTGATATATATATATATATGTACATATATATTATTTATACAAAGAGGGTATTCCATTCTGAAAATGTAGGAGGAATATAAACACTAGACTCGTACATATTCAGGTGCTTTGTTTGAGTTGAGAAGTTCAGGGAAGGTCAGAACTAAATTACAGAAGAATGACCGTCAAAAGATAAATTGAGATGTTTTCATTTTTCCTGAGAAATGGGGCGTTGCTCTTTTCCTGAGAAGTGGGGTAATGCTGATAAGAAGTGATATCTGCAAGCTAGGTGTGGGGCTATAAATGTGAGGTCAAGGAGCAGCACTGAATGGAGCAGACACAGAGGCACAGAGTGGCCAAGATCGAGCTCTCTGGTTATTGCTCTCTCTGGGTCTCTGTTCTTGTCTGTGACATGACTTGAAAACTTAAGGTGTGGAGAAAAAGTCCCATGAGCAGACCTAGAGAGACGTGGGTGCAAATTCCAGTCCAGCCACATATCTATCTGTTGTAGTATAGGTTTATCCTCTGGGTATGGTGTATTTAATCCACTGCCATAGCTGTGGCCATTAATCAGCAAAACAGTGCAGATGTAGCTAAGTCTATGGCAATGGTAACAAAGCTACCGATATTACCTAGAGGAAGGGGTAGGGTGAGGTCCCCAAACCCCTCCTTCCCACCCTTCGCCAAGCTGCCAGTGATTGATGGGGAGATGCTAGAAGATACAAGGTGTTCACTGAAAGGGAGACTCCCCGGTAGGCCCTCTATGAGGGCATCACCTATAATGGAGTGGAACTTTGTGGTGATGCAGCCACCTTGGGGTCACCCACTTCCTGTAAGTAACCTTCACACATGGTTCTGTAAGCATGCCTGTGTGCCCAAGAAATTCATTGGCTCACCAAGCGGGATTTTTATGGAATTTTATTTGGTCTGTCTTTGGTACCCTATCTGGAGTTTACAGATGTTATTGCCGTCTGTAAAATGGGGGAGAATTTGAATGCTATGTTAATGGTGATGGCTATAGTTACTGACCAAGGAATGCACACAAGTGCACAGCTCGAATAAGTGGTAACTATTTCATCTTCGTCAATTTTGCCTAGAGATAACTTGAACTTTCTTCCAGCCCTTATATACCCTGCTTCTGTTGTATGAGGAGGAAAGTTTGGAAGAATGGAGGCCTAGAAATTAAATCGCTTTTTAATGGATTAATGATTCAATCTACTTTTTAAAAATCTTCTCTTGGCAAGAACTCAGAAGGAAATCATAGTTATTAAAGATCCAAACATTTCACTGGGGGGAAAAATGATCTTGTCTAGAAAGGTTCCCTTTAAAGTGCATTTACTCTATGCTATCCAGGCCTTGCAGGTCAGTTTCTCCCAGTTCCCAGGGGAAGAATGGAATGACATGAAGAATACACCTTGAAATTCTTAGATGATAAAAAAGGATTAAGAATCAATAGTCTTTCTGCTTCAACTCTTTCAAATTTCCTTTCATCCCCACGGAGTGCAGGTACTGAGGAGTGAGTGGCACATTTGGTGATCTGATGTGTTTTGCCAGGGGTTAGAGGAAAGTGTCTCTGGGTAACATCACTGACTGCAAACTGGCCCTCCATTGATGCTGAGCGGAGGTTGTAGTGCTGAGCCTTGGGCAGGAATATATCAGACTTGTCCTGCGTAATGTAGCAAAAAATCCAGCTCGTTGGTTGCACCAGCCCCACCCCAAGATTCCAGGTGCCCATTCCACTAATGGCTACCATACTGGACAGTGGCAGGGTTGGAGGTTCTGTCACCACAGAGTGCTTTACTGAACACCTTGGCATAAAGTCTCATTTGCTAAGTTAGAATTCAAATCTGAGCACAGAGATAAGAGAGGTTGCCTCATCCTGCCTCCTGGAATCTAAGATCTGTGTGAGGGTTCATCTTCCTGGTCAACTTCACTGGACTGAGGGATGACTGGGAGATGAGCAAAGTACAGGCTTGAGTGTGTCTGTGAGGGCATTTCTTGAAATAACCAGACTACAAGTCTCCACTCTGCCCAATCATTTCATCTGGTGGATTAAATGTATATAGGGTCATGGTTAATCTTCACTATCAACATGGCTAGATTTAGAATCATGTGGGTGATATACCGCTAGATGGATATGGGGCTATTTCTAGAGAGCTTCAACTGAGGGAGAGAGGGAGAACTCACCCTGAACTGGTAGTACTGTCCCATGGGCTGGGGTTTCAAACTGAATAAAAAACAAAGAGGAAGCTGAGTGCCAAATCTCTCTCTCTCTCTCTCTCTCTCTCTCTCTCTCTCTCTCTCTCTCTGTGTGTGTGTGTGTGTGTGTGTGTGTGCATGTGTGTCTCTGTCTTTCTCTCTTTATCTTTCTACCTCTCTATCCATCTCTGTCTCTCTCCTCCTCCTTCCGTTCCTCCCTCTCTTCCTCTCTCCCTCTCCCTCCACCCTGCCCCCCATTATGGAAGCAGTGTGACCAGCTGCCTCATGTTCCTGCCACCTCCCCTCACACTGTGAAACAAAATAAACTCTTGTTTAAATTGCTTTTGTCAGGTAATTTGTCTCAGCCACAAGACAATTGCATCTGTGAATAGATTATTGGGAAGGGGTGAGAATGTGGAAAGTGGGGTGTGGACAGAGGAAATAGGTCCCTGAGGGCCTATCCTTGCATCAATAACTTGTCCTGGTTCCTTGACTATGTCTTGCTTTGCCAGGAATTGAATGGCTCTGTTCCAGATGCTTCTATCACCATGGGATGTCCCACTTCACCCCTGGTCCAGAAATAATGGAGGCAAGAACGTATGGAGTCAACATCTGAAACCAGGAGCCAAGATACGTAAACCCTTATTACAAGCAGTCCTTTGGGTGTTTTAGTCACAACAGCAAATATCTGACTAAGACAAACTACATTCCAACCTCAGCTGTGCCGCACGCATTTGGCTCTTTCAAGTCCTTGACAGTTGGCTACCTCATCTGCAAGAATGGGTGGAACCATTCACTCAGTTTGCCTGCTGTGTTTAACATGCACCGACTTCAGGCTGAAATACACATTGCAAACAACAGGCAGGCTGTGACAGATTGGTAGCAGCACCTCTCAGTGCTAATGGAACTCTCTGGCTCGTCACAATGCTTCCAGCAAGAAGCTCCAGATAACATGCACGGAGCGCCTTCCATTGGGCCTGGCATGCAGAACATGCTTCATATGTTAACTGGTTATC
>NW_026737196.1:0-47456 GCF_949786415.1 Peromyscus eremicus | reverse complement strand
GAACAGTAGATCCTCTTCAGTCCAATACACTGTACATGCTGGGAACAGACGCCAGTGCTATTTGCGCTAGTATCACAATGGGAGCGCAATAGTGACTCTTCTTACCAGAAAACAACTCTTGCTCGTAGTACAAGAAACTGCATGTGATTCAACTCCATTTAGGACTGGGAAACAAATACTAGCTCGCCTTACAAGAAACACACTCTGCTTTTGAGAAAAGAGCACTCTTCTACTCTACTGTGTTTCCTATGTTGCCGGAAAAGTGAGCATTCTCAGAACAAAAGAATTGTGCTTCCTACACACACGGGCCATATCTAGTTCAACTCTGCTTAGGAAACTGACATGAACAGTAGCTCCTCTTCAGTCCAATACACTGTACATGCTGGGAACAGATGCGAGTGCTATTTGCCCTAGTATCACAATGGGAGCGCAATTGTGACTCTTCTTACCAGAAAACAACTCTAGCTCGTAGGACCAGAAACTGCATGTGATTCATCTCCATTTAGGATTGGGAAACAAACGCTAGCTCGCATTACAAGAAACACACTCTGCTTTTGAGAAAAGAGCACGCTTCTACTCTATTGTGTTTCCTATAGTGCCAGAACAGTGAGCATACTCAGAACAAAAGAACTGTGCTTCCTACACACAGGGGCCATACCTAGTTCAACTATGCTTAGGAAACTGACATGAACAGTAGCTCTGCTTCACTCCAATACAATGTACTTGCTTGGAACAGACGCCAGTGCTATTTGCCCTGTGTATGACAATTGGAGCACAATAGTGACTCTTCTTACCAGAAAAAAACTCTTGCTTGTGGAACAAGAAACTGCATGTGATTCAACTCCATTTAGGACTGGGAAACAAACGCTAGCTCGCCTTACAAGAAACACACTCTGCTTTTGAGAAAAGAGCACTCTTCTACTCTACTGTCTTTCCTATTGGGTCCGAACAGTGAGCTTGCTCAGAACAAAAGAACTGTGCTTCCTACACACGGGCCATATCTAGTTCAACTCTGCTTAGGAAACTGACAAGAACAGTAGCTCCTCTTCAGTCCAATACACTGTACTAGCTGGGAACAGACGCGAGTGCTATTTGCACTGTGTATGGCAATTGGAGCACAATAGTGACTCTTCTTATCAGAAAACAACTCTTGCTCATAGGACCAGAACATGCATGGGATTCAACTCCATTTTTGACTGGGAAACAAACACTAGCTCGCCTTACAAGAAAGACACTCTGATTTGAGAAAAGAGCACTCTTCTACTCTACTGTGTTTCCTATGGGGTCGGAATAGTGAGCTCGCTCAGAACAAAAGAATTGTGCTTCCTACACACAGGGGCCATATCTAGTTCATCTCTACCTAGGAGACTGACAAGAACAGTAGTTCCGCTTCAGTCCAATACACTGCACATGCTAGGAACAGACGGGAGTGCTATTTGCACTGTGTATGGCAATGGGAGTGCAATAGTAATTTTCCTTACCAGAAAACAACTCTTGCTCGTAGGACCAAAAACAGGAAGTGATTCAACTCCATTTAGGACTGGGAAACAAATGCTAGCTTGCCTTACAAGTAACACACTCTGCTTTTGAGAAAAGAGCACTCTTCTACTCCACTGTGTTTCCTATGGTGTCCGAACAGTGAGCTTGCTCAGAACAAAAGAACTGTGCTTCCTACACCCAGGGGCCATAATTAGTTCAACTCTTTAGGAAACTGACATGAACAGTAGCTCCTCTTCAGTCCAATACACTGTACTTGCTGGGAACAGACGCGAGTGCTATTTGCACTGTGTATGGCAATGGGAGCACAATAGTGACTCTTCTTCCCAGAAAACAATTCTTGCTCATAGGAACAGAAACTGCATGTGATTCAACTCCATTTAGAACTGGGAAACAAACGCTAGCTCGCCTTACAAGAAACACACACTGTTTTTGAGAAAAGAGCATTCTTCTACTCTACTGTGTTTCCTATGGGGTCCGAACAGTGAGCTTGCTCAGAACAAAAGAACTGTGCTTCCTACACACAGGGGCCATATCTAGTTCAACTCTGCTTAGGAAACTGACAAGAACAGTAGCTCATCTTCAGTCCAATACACTGTACTTGCTGGGAACAGATGCGAGTGCTATTTGCACTGTGTATGTAAATGGGAGCACAATAGTGACTTTCCTTTCCAGAAAACAACTCTTGCTCGTAGGACCAAAAACTGCATGTGATTCAAATCCATTTAGGACTGGGAAACAAACGCTAGCTCGCCTTACAAGAAACACACTCTGCTTTTGAGAAAAGAGCTGTCCTCTATTCTACTGTGGTTCATATGGGGTCCGAACAATGACCTTGCTCAGAACAAAAGAACTGTGCTTCCTACACACACGGGCCATATCTAGTTCAACTCTGCTTTGGAAACTGACAAGAAGAGTAGCTCCGCTTCAGTCCAATACACTGTACTTGCTGGGAACAGATGCGAGTGCTATTTATACTGTGTATGGCAATGGGAGCGCAACAGTGACTTTATTACCAGAAAACAACTCTTGCTCGTAGGACCAAAAAGAGGATGTGATTCAACTCCATTTAGGACTGGGAAACAAATGCTAGCTTGCCTTACAAGAAACACACTCTGCTTTTGAGAAAGGAGCACTCCTCTACTCTACTGTGTTTCCTATGGGGTCCGAACAGTGAGCTTGCTCAGAACAAAAGAACTGTGCTTCCTACACACACGGGCCATATCTAGTTCAATTATGCTTAGGAAACTGACAAGAACAGCAGCTCCTCTTCATTCCAATACACTGTACTTGGTGGGAACAGATGCCAGTGCTATTTGCCCCGTTTATGACAATGGAAGCGCAATAGTGACTCTTCTTACCAGATAACAACTCTTGCTCGTAGGACCAGAAACTGCATGTGATTCAACTCCATTTAGGACTTGGAAACAAACGCTAGCTTGACTTACAAGAAACACACTCTGCTTTTGAGAAAGGAGCACTCTTCTACTCTAATGTCTTTCCTATAAGGCTGGAACAGTGAGCAATCTCAGAACAAAAGAACTGTGCTTCCTACACACAGGGGCCATATCTAGTTCAACTCTGCTTAGGAAACTGAGAAGAACAGTAGATGCTCTTCAGTCCAATACACTGTACAT
Source organism: Peromyscus eremicus (assembly GCF_949786415.1). Lineage (NCBI taxonomy): Eukaryota > Metazoa > Chordata > Mammalia > Rodentia > Cricetidae > Peromyscus > Peromyscus eremicus. The sequence goes on along the minus strand of NW_026737196.1, from coordinate 44,322 downwards.
GCTGGGAACAGACGCCAGTGCTATTTGCCCTGTGTATGACAATGGGAGCGCAATAGTGACTCTTGTTACTAGAAAACATCTCTTACTTGAAGGACAAGCAACTGCATGTGATTCATCTCCATTTAGGATTGGGAAACAAACGCTAGCTCGCCTTACAAGAAACACACTCTGCTTTTGAGAAAAGAGCAGTCTTCTACTCTACTGTGTTTCTTATGAGGTCCGTACAGAGAGCTTGCTCAGAACAAAAGAACTGTGCTTCCTACACACATGGGCCATATCTAGTTCAACTCTGCTTAGGAAACTTACAAGAACAGTAGCTCTTCTTCAGTCCAATACACTGCACTTGCTGGGAACAGACGCGAGTGCTATTTGCACTGTGTATGGCAATGGGAGCGCAATAGTGACTTTCCTTACCAGAAAACAACTCTTGCTTGTAGGACCAGAAACTGCATGTGATTCAACTCCATTTAGGACTGGGAAACAAACGCTAGCTCGTCTTACAAGAAAGACACTCTGCTTTTTCGAAACCATCACTCTTCTACTCTACTTTGTTTCCTATAGGGCCAGAACAGTGAGCTTGCTCAGAACAAAAAACTGTGCTTCCTACACACACGGCCATATCTAGTTCAATTCTGCTTAGGAAACTGACAAGAACAGTAGATCCTCTTCAGTCCAATACACTGTACATGCTGGGAACAGACGCAAGTGCTAATTGCCCTGTGTATGACAATGGGAGCGCAATAGTGACTCTTCTTACCAGAAAACAACTCTTGCTCGTAGGACGAGAAACTGCATGTGATTCATCTCCATTTACGATTGGGAAACAAACGCTAGCTCACCTTACAAGAAACACACTCTGCTTTTGAGAAAAGAGCACTTCTCTACTCTACTGTGTTTCCTATGGTGTCCGAACAGTGAGCTTGCTCAGAACAAAAGAACTGTGCTTCCTACACACACGGGCCATATCTAGTTCAACTCTGCTTAGGAAACTGACAAGAACAGTAGCTCCCCTTTAGTCCAATACACTGTACTTGCTGGGAACAGACGCGAGTGCATTTTGCACTGTGTATGACAAGGGGAGCGCAATAGTAACTCTTCTTACCAGAAAACAACTCTTGCTCGTAGGACAAGAAACTGCATGTGATTCAACTCCATTTAAGACTGGGAAACAAACGCTAGCTCCCCTTACAAAAAACACACTCTGCTTTTGAGAAAAGAGCACTCTTCTACTCTACTGTGTTTCCTATAGGGCCAGAACAGTGAGCTTGCTCAGAACAAAAGAACTGCGCTTCATACAAATACGGCCATATCTAGTTCAATTCTGCTTAGGAAACTGACATGAACAGTAGCTCCTCTTCAGTCCAATACACTGTACTTGCTGGGAACAGACGCGAGTGCTATTTGCACTGTGTATGGCAATGGGAGCACAATAGTGACTCTTCTTCCCAGAAAACAATTCTTGCTCATAGGAACAGAAACTGCATGTGATTCAACTCCATTTAGAACTGGGAAACAAACGCTAGCTCGCCTTACAAGAAACACACTGCTTTTGAGAAAAGAGCACTCTTCTACTCTACTGTGTTTCCTATGGGGTCCGAACAGTGAGCTTGCTCAGAACAAAAGAACTGTGCTTCCTACACACAGGGGCCATATCTAGTTCAACTCTGCTTAGGAAACTGACAAGAACAGTAGCTCATCTTCAGTCCAATACACTGTACTTGCTGGGAACAGATGCGAGTGCTATTTGCACTGTGTATGTAAATGGGAGCACAATAGTGACTTTCCTTTCCAGAAAACAACTCTTGCTCGTAGGACCAAAAACTGCATGTGATTCAACTCCATTTAGGACTGGGAAACAAACGCTAGCTCGCCTTACAACAAACACACTCTGCTTTTGAGAAAAGAGCAGTCTTCTATTCTACTGTGGTTCATACGGGGTCCGAACAATGAGCTAGCTCAGAACAAAAGAACTGTGCTTCCTACACACACGGGCCATATCTAGTTCAACTCTGCTTAGGAAACTGACAAGAACAGTAGCTCCGCTTCAGTCCAATACACTGTAATTGCTGGGAACAGATGCGAGTGCTATTTATACTGTGTATGGCAATGGGAGCGCAACAGTGACTTTATTACCAGAAAACAACTCTTGCTCGTAGGACCAAAAAGAGGATGTGATTCAACTCCATTTAGGACTGGGAAACAAATGCTAGCTTGCCTTACAAGAAACACACTCTGCTTTTGAGAAAGGAGCACTCCTCTACTCTACTGTGTTTCCTATGGGGTCCGAACAGTGAGCTTGCTCAGAACAAAAGAACTGTGCTTCCTACACACACGGGCCATATCTAGTTCAATTATGCTTAGGAAACTGACAAGAACAGCAGCTCCTCTTCATTCCAATACACTGTACTTGGTGGGAACAGATGCCAGTGCTATTTGCCCCGTTTATGACAATGGAAGCGCAATAGTGACTCTTCTTACCAGATAACAACTCTTGCTCGTAGGACAAGAAACTGCATGTGATTCAACTCCATTTAGGACTTGGAAACAAACGCTAGCTTGACTTACAAGAAACACACTCTGCTTTTGAGAAAGGAGCACTCTTCTACTCTAATGTCTTTCCTATAAGGCTGGAACAGTGAGCAATCTCAGAACAAAAGAACTGTGCTTCCTACACACAGGGGCCATATCTAGTTCAACTCTGCTTAGGAAACTGAGAAGAACAGTAGATGCTCTTCAGTCCAATACACTGTACATGCTGGGAACAGACGCCAGTGCTATTTGCCCTGTGTATGACAATGGGAGCGCAATAGTGACTCTTCTTCCTAGAAAACATCTCTTACTTGAAGGACAAGCAACTGCATGTGATTCATCTCCATTTAGGATTGGGAAACAAACGCTAGCTCGCCTTACAAGAAACACACTCTGCTTTTGAGAAAAGAGCAGTCTTCTACTCTACTGTGTTTCTTATGAGGTCCGTACAGAGAGCTTGATCAGAACAAAAGAACTGTGTTTCCTACACACATGGGCCATATCTAGTTCAACTCTGCTTAGGAAACTGACAAGAACAGTAGCTCTTCTTCAGTCCAATACACTGCACTTGCTGGGAACAGACGCGAGTGCTATTTGCACTGTGTATGGCAATGGGATCGCAATAGTGACTTTCCTTACCAGAAAACAACTCTTGCTTGTAGGACCAGAAACTGCATGTGATTCAACTCCATTTAGGACTGGGAAACAAACGCTAGCTCGCCTTACAAGAAACACACTCTGCTTTTTTGAAACCATCACTCTTCTACTCTACTTTGTTTCCTATAGGGCCAGAACAGTGAGCTTGCTCAGAACAAAAAACTGTGCTTCCTACACACACGGCCATATCTAGTTCAATTCTGCTTAGGAAACTGACAAGAACAGTAGATCCTCTTCAGTCCAATACACTGTACATGCTGGGAACAGACGCCAGTGCTAATTGCCCTGTGTATGACAATGGGAGCGCAATAGTGACTCTTCTTACCAGAAAAAAACTCTTGCTCGTAGGACGAGAAACTGCATGTGATTCATCTCCATTTACGATTGGGAAACAAACGCTAGCTCACCTTACAAGAAACACACTCTGCTTTTGAGAAAAGAGCACTCTTCTACTCTACTGTGTTTCCTATGGTGTCCGAACAGTGAGCTTGCTCAGAACAAAAGAACTGTGCTTCCTACACACACGGGCCATATCTAGTTCAACTCTGCTTAGGAAACTGACAAGAACAGTAGCTCCCCTTTAGTCCAATACACTGTACTTGCTGGCAACAGACGCGAGTGCTATTTGCACTGTGTATGACAAGGGGAGCACAATAGTGACTCTTCTTCCCAGAAAACAACTCTTGCTCGTAGGACAAGAAACTGCATGTGATTCAACTCCATTTAAGACTGGGAAACAAACGCTAGCTCCCCTTACAAAAAACACACTCTGCTTTTGAGAAAAGAGCACTCTTCTACTCTACTGTGTTTCCTATAGGGCCAGAACAGTGAGCTTGCTCAGAACAAAAGAACTGTGCTTCATACAAATACGGCCATATCTAGTTCAATTCTGCTTAGGAAACTGAAAAGAACAGTAGATCCTCTTCAGTCCAATACACTGTACATGCTGGGAACAGACGCCAGTGCTATTTGCCCTTTGTATGACAATGGGAACGCAATAGTGACTCTTCTTCCCAGAAAACTACTCTTGCTCGTAGGACAAGAAACTGCATGTGATTCATCTCCATTTAGGATTGGGAAACAAACTCTAGCTCACCTTACAAGAAACACACTCTGCTTTTGAGAAAAGAGCACTCTTCTACTCTACTGTGTTTCCTATGGTGTCCGAACAGTGAGCTTGCTCAGAACAAAAGAACTGTGCTTCCTACACACAGGGGCCATATCTAGTTCAACTCTGCTTAGGAAACTGACAAGAACAGTAGCTCCTCTTCAGTCCAATACACTGTACTTGCTTGGAACAGACGTGAGTGCTATTTGCACTGTGTCTGGAAATGGGAGTGCAATAGTGACTTTCCTTACCAGAAAACATCTCTTGCTTGTAAGACCAAAAACAGGATGTGATTCAACTCCATTTAGTACAGGGAAACAAATGCTAGCTTGCCTTACAAGAAACACACTCTGCTTTTGAGAAAAGAGCACTCTTCTACTCTACTGTGTTTCCTATGGGGTCCGAACAGTGAGCTTGCTCAGAACAAAAGAACTGTGCTTCCTACACACACGGGCCATATCTAATTCAACTCTGCTTAGGAAACTGACAAGAAAGGTAGATCCTCTTCAGTCCAATACACTGTACTTCCTGGGATTAGACGCCAGTGCTATTTGTCTTGTGTATGACAATGGGAGCACAATAGTGACTCTTCTTACCAGAAAAGAACTCTTGCTGGTAGGACCAGAAACTGCTTGGGATTCAACTCCATTTAGGACTGGGAAACAAACGCTAGCTCGCCTTACAAGAAACACACTCTGCTTTTGAGAAAAGAGCACTCTTCTACTCTACTGTGTTTCCTATAGGGCCAGAACAGTGAGCATTCTCAGAACAAAAGAACTGTGCTTCCTACACACAGGGGCCATATCTAGTTCAACTCTGCTTAGGAAACTGACAAGAAGAGTAGCTCCGCTTCAGTCCAATACACTGTACTTGCTGGGAACAGACACGAGTGCTATTTGCACTGTGTATGGCAATGGGAGTGCAATAGTGACTTTCCTTACCAGAAAACAACTCTTGCTCGTAGGACCAAAAACTGCATGTGATTCAACTCCATTTAGGACTGGGAAAAAAACGCTAGCTCACCTTACAAGAAACACACTCTGCTTTTGAGAAAAGAGCACTCTTCTACTCTACTGTGTTTCCTATATGGCCAGAACAGTGAGTTTGCTCAGAACAATAGAACTGTGCTTCCTATACACACGGGCGATATCTAGTTCAAGTCTGCTTAGGAAACTGACAAGAACAGTAGATCCTCTTCAGTCCAATACACTGTATATGCTGGGAACAGACGCCACTGCTATTTGCCCTATGTATCACAATGGGAGCGCAATAGTGACTCTTCTTACCAGAAAACAACTCTTGCTCGTAGGACAAGAAACTGCATGTGATTCATCTCCATTTAGGATTGGGAAACAAACGCTAGCTCACCTTACAAGAAACACACTCTGCTTTTGAGAAAAGAGCACTCTTCTACTCTACCGTGTTTCCTATAGTGTCCGAACAGTGAGCTTGCTCAGAACAAAAGAACTGTGCTTCCTACACACAGGGGCCATGATTAGTTCAACTCTGCTTAGGAAACTGACATGAACAGTAGCTCCTCTTCAGTCAATACACTGTACTTGCTGGGAACAGACGCGAGTGCTATTTGCACTGTGTATGGCAATGGGAGCACAATGGTGACTCTTCTTCCCAGAAAACAATTCTTGCTCATAGGAACAGAAACTGCATGTGATTCAACTCCATTTAGAACTGGGAAACAAACGCTAGCTCGCCTTACAAGAAACACACACTGTTTTTGAGAATAGAGCACTCTTCTACTCTACTGTGTTTCCTATGGGGTCCGAACAGTGAGCTTGCTCAGAACAAAAGAACTGTGCTTCCTACACACAGGGGCCATATCTAGTTCAACTCTGCTTAGGAAACTGACAAGAACAGTAGCTCATCTTCAGTCCAATACACTGTACTTGCTGGGAACAGATGCGAGTGCTATTTGCACTGTGTATGTAAATGGGAGCACAATAGTGACTTTCCTTTCCAGAAAACAACTCTTGCTCGTAGGACCAAAAACTGCATGTGATTCAAATCCATTTAGGACTGGGAAACAAACGCTAGCTCGCCTTACAAGAAACACACTCTGCTTTTGAGAAAAGAGCAGTCTTCTATTCTACTGTGGTTCATATGGGGTCCGAACAATGAGCTTGCTCAGAACAAAAGAACTGTGCTTCCTACACACACGGGCCATATCTAGTTCAACTCTGCTTTGGAAACTGACAAGAACAGTAGCTCCGCTTCAGTCCAATACACTGTACTTGCTGGGAACAGATGCGAGTGCTATTTATACTGTGTATGGCAATGGGAGCGCAACAGTGACTTTATTACCAGAAAACAACTCTTGCTCGTAGGACCAAAAAGAGGATGTGATTCAACTCCATTTAGGACTGGGAAACAAATGCTAGCTTGCCTTACAAGAAACACACTCTGCTTTTGAGAAAGGAGCACTCCTCTACTCTACTGTGTTTCCTATGGGGTCCGAACAGTGAGCTTGCTCAGAACAAAAGAACTGTGCTTCCTACACACACGGGCCATATCTAGTTCAATTATGCTTAGGAAACTGACAAGAACAGCAGCTCCTCTTCATTCCAATACACTGTACTTGGTGGGAACAGATGCCAGTGCTATTTGCCCCGTTTATGACAATGGAAGCGCAATAGTGACTCTTCTTACCAGATAACAACTCTTGCTCGTAGGACCAGAAACTGCATGTGATTCAACTCCATTTAGGACTTGGAAACAAACGCTAGCTTGACTTACAAGAAACACACTCTGCTTTTGAGAAAGGAGCACTCTTCTACTCTAATGTCTTTCCTATAAGGCTGGAACAGTGAGCAATCTCAGAACAAAAGAACTGTGCTTCCTACACACACGGGCCATATCTAGTTCAACTCTGCTTAGGAAACTGAGAAGAACAGTAGATGCTCTTCAGTCCAATACACTGTACATGCTGGGAACAGACGCCAGTGCTATTTGCCCTGTGTATGACAATGGTTGCGCAATAGTGACTCTTGTTACTAGAAAACATCTCTTACTTGAAGGACAAGCAACTGCATGTGATTCATCTCCATTTAGGATTGGGAAACAAACGCTAGCTCGCCTTACAAGAATCACACTCTGCTTTTGAGAAAAGAGCAGTCTTCTACTCTACTGTGTTTCTTATGAGGTCCGTACAGAGAGCTTGCTCAGAACAAAAGAACTGTGCTTCCTACACACATGGGCCATATCTAGTTCAACTCTGCTTAGGAAACTTACAAGAACAGTAGCTCTTCTTCAGTCCAATACACTGCACTTGCTGGGAACAGACGCGAGTGCTATTTGCACTGTGTATGGCAATGGGAGCGCAATAGTGACTTTCCTTACCAGAAAACAACTCTTGCTTGTAGGACCAGAAACTGCATGTGATTCAACTCCATTTAGGACTGGGAAACAAACGCTAGCTCGTCTTACAAGAAAGACACTCTGCTTTTTCAAAACCATCACTCTTCTACTCTACTTTGTTTCCTATAGGGCCAGAACAGTGAGCTTGCTCAGAACAAAAAACTGTGCTTCCTACACACACGGCCATATCTAGTTCAATTCTGCTTAGGAAACTGACAAGAACAGTAGATCCTCTTCAGTCCAATACACTGTACATGCTGGGAACAGACGCCAGTGCTAATTGCCCTGTGTATGACAATGGGAGCGCAATAGTGACTCTTCTTACCAGAAAACAACTCTTACTCGTAGGACGAGAAACTGCATGTGATTCATCTCCATTTACGATTGGGAAACAAACGCTAGCTCACCTTACAAGAAACACACTCTGCTTTTGAGAAAAGAGCACTCTTCTACTCTACTGTGTTTCCTATGGTGTCCGAACAGTGAGCTTGCTCAGAACAAAAGAACTGTGCTTCCTACACACACGGGCCATATCTAGTTCAACTCTGCTTAGGAAACTGACAAGAACAGTAGCTCCCCTTTAGTCCAATACACTGTACTTGCTGGGAACAGACACGAGTGCATTTTGCACTGTGTATGACAAGGGGAGCGCAATAGTGACTCTTCTTACCAGAAAACAACTCTTGCTCGTAGGACAAGAAACTGCATGTGATTCAACTCCATTTAAGACTGGGAAACAAACGCTAGCTCCCCTTACAAAAAACACACTCTGCTTTTGAGAAAAGAGCACTCTTCTACTCTACTGTGTTTCCTATAGGGCCAGAACAGTGAGCTTGCTCAGAACAAAAGAACTGCGCTTCATACAAATACGGCCATATCTAGTTCAATTCTGCTTAGGAAACTGACATGAACAGTAGCTCCTCTTCAGTCCAATACACTGTACTTGCTGGGAACAGACGCGAGTGCTATTTGCACTGTGTATGGCAATGGAAGCACAATAGTGACTCTTCTTCCCAGAAAACAATTCTTGCTCATAGGAACAGAAACTGCATGTGATTCAACTCCATTTAGAACTGGGAAACAAACGCTAGCTCGCCTTACAAGAAACACACTGCTTTTGAGAAAAGAGCACTCTTCTACTCTACTGTGTTTCCTATGGGGTCCGAACAGTGAGCTTGCTCAGAACAAAAGAACTGTGCTTCCTACACACAGGGGCCATATCTAGTTGAACTCTGCTTAGGAAACTGACAAGAACAGTAGCTCATCTTCATTCCAATACACTGTACTTGCTGGGAACAGATGCGAGTGTTATTTGCACTGTGTATGTAAATGGGAGCACAATAGTGACTTTCCTTTCCAGAAAACAACTCTTGCTCGTAGGACCAAAAACTGCATGTGATTCAACTCCATTTAGGACTGGGAAACAAACGCTAGCTCACCTTACAACAAACACACTCTGCTTTTGAGAAAAGAGCAGTCTTCTATTCTACTGTGGTTCATACGGGGTCCGAACAATGACCTACTCAGAACAAAAGAACTGTGCTTCCTACAAACACGGGCCATATCTAGTTCAACTCTGCTTAGGAAACTGACAAGAACAGTAGCTCCGCTTCAGTCCAATACACTGTAATTGCTGGGAACAGATGCGAGTGCTATTTATACTGTGTATGGCAATGGGAGCGCAACAGTGACTTTATTACCAGAAAACAACTCTTGCTCGTAGGACCAAAAACAGGATGTGATTCAACTCCATTTAGGACTGGGAAACAAATGCTAGCTTGCCTTACAAGAAACACACTCTGCTTTTTAGAAAAGAGCAGTCTTCTACTCTACTGTGTTTCCTGTGGGGTCCGAACAGTGAGCAGGCTCAGAACAAAAGAACTGTGCTTCCTACAAACACGGGCCATATCTAGTTCAACTCTGCTTAGGAAACTGACAAGAACAGTAGCTTCTCTTCAGTCCAATACACTGTACTTGCTGGGAACAGACGCGAGTGCTATTTGCACTGTGTATGCCAATGGGAGCACAATAGTGACTTTCCTTACCAGAAAACAACTCTTGCTCGTAGGGCCAACAACTGCATGTGATTCAACTCCATTTAGGACTGGGAAACAAACGCTAGCTCGCCTTACAAGAAACACACTCTGCTTTTGAGAAATGATCACTCTTCTACTCTACTGTGTTTCCTATAGGGCCAAAACAGTCAGCTTGCTCAGAACAAAAGAACTGTGCTTCCTACACACACGGGCCACATCTAGTTCAATTATGCTTAGGAAACTGACAAGAACAGTAGATCCTCTTCAGTCCAATACACTGTACTTGCTGGGAATAGATGCCAGTGCTATTTGCCCTGTTTATGACAATGGGAGCGCAATAGTGACTCTTCTTACCAGAAAATAACTCTTGCTCGTAGGACCAGAAACTGCATTTGATTCAACTCCATTTAGGACTGGGAAACAAACGCTAGCTCGCCTTACAAGAAACACACTCTGCTTTTGAGAAAAGAGCACTCTTCTACTCTAATGTCTTTCCTATAAGGCCAGAAAAGTGAGCATTCTCAGAACAAAAGAACTGTGCTTCCTACACACATGGGCCATATCTAGTTCAACTCTGCTTAGGAAACTGACAAGAACAGTAGCTCCGCTTTAGTCCAATACACTGTACTTGCTGGGAACAGACGCGAATGATATTTGCACTGTGTATGGCAATGGGAGTGCAATAGTGACTTTCCTTACCAGAAAACAACTCTTGCTCATAGGACAAGAAACTGCATGTGATTCAACTCCATTTAGGACTGGGAAACAAACGCTAGCTCGCCTTACAAGAAACACACTCTGCTTTTGAGAAAAGAGTACTCTTCTACTCTACTGTGTTTCCTATAGGGCCAGAACTGTGAGTTTGCTCAGAAAAAAAGAACTGTGCTTCCTACAAATACCGCCTTATCTAGTTCAATTCTGCTCAGGAAAGTGACAAGAACAGTAGGTCCTCTTCAGTCCAATACACTGTACATGCTGGGAACAGACGCCAGTGCTATTTGCCCTGTGTATGACAATGGGAGCGCAATAGTGACTCTTCTTACCAGAAAACAACTCTTGCTCGTAGGACAAGAAACTGCATGAGATTCATCTCCATTTAGGATTGGGAAACAAACGCTAGCTCACCTTACAAGAAACACACTCTGCTTTTGAGAAAAGAGCACTCTTCTACTCTACCGTGTTTCCTATGGTGTCCGAACAGTGAGCTTGCTCAGAACAAAAGAACTGTGCTTCCCATACACATGGGCCATATCTAGTTCAACTCTGCTTAGGAAACTGACAAGAACAGTAGCTCCGCTTCAGTCCAATACACTGTACTTGCTGGGAACAGACGCGAGTGCTATTTGCACTGTGTATGGCAATGGGAGCATAATAGTGACTTTCCTTACCAGAAAACAACTCTTGCTCGTAGGACCAAAAACTGCATGTCATTCAACTCCATTTAGGACTGGGAAATAAACGCTAGCTCGCCTTACAAGAAACACACTCTGCTTTTGAGAAAAGAGCACTCTTCTACTCTACTGTGTTTCCTATAGGGCCAGAACAGTGAGTTTGCTCAGAACAAAAGAACTGTGCTTCCTACAAATACGGCCATATCTAGTTCAATTCTGCTTAGGAAACTGACAAGAACAGTAGATCCTCTTTAGTCCAATACACTGTACATGCTGGGAACAGACGCCAATGCTATTTGCCCTGTGTATGACAAGGGGAGCACAATAGTGACTCTTCTTACCAGAAAACAACTCTTGCTCGTAGGACAAGAAACTGCATGTGATTCAACTCCATTTAGGACTGGGAAACAAACGCTAGCTCGCCTTACAAGAAACACACTCTGCTTTTGAGAAAAGAGCACTCTTCTACTCTACTGTGTTTCGTATAGGGCCAGAACAGTGAGTTTGCTCAGAAGAAAAGAACTGTGCTTCCTACAAATACCGCCTTATCTAGTTCAATTCTGCTTAGGAAACTGACAAGAACAGTAGATCCTCTTCAGTCCAATACACTGTACATGCTGGGAAACAACGACAGTACTATTTGCCCTGTGTATGATAATGGGAGCGCAATAGGGACTCTTCTTAACAGAAAACTACTCTTGCTCGTAGGACAAGAAACTGCATGTGATTCAACTCCATTTAGGACTGGGAAACAAACGCTAGCTCGCCTTACAAGAAACACACTCTGCTTCTTCGAAAACATCACTCTTCTACTCTACTTTGTTTCCTATAGGGCCAGAACAGTGAGCTTGCTCAGAACAAAAGAAATGTGCTTCCTACACACACGGCCATATCTAGTTCAATTCTGCTTAGCAAACTGACAAGAACAGTAGATCCTCTTCAGTCCAATACACTGTACATGCTGGGATCAGACGCCAGTGCAATTTGCCCTAGTATCACAATGGGAGCGCAATGTGACTCTTCTTACCAGAAAACAACTCTTGCTCGTAGGACCAGAAACTGCATGTGATTCATCTCCATTTAGGATTGGGAAACAAACGCTAGCTCGCCTTACAAGAAACACACTCTGGTTTTGAGAAAAGAGCACTCTTCTACTCTACTGTGTTTCCTATAGGGCCAGAACAGTGAGCATTCTCAGAACAAAAGAACTGTGCTTCCTACACACAGGGGACATATCTAATTCAACTCTGCTTAGGAAACTGACAAGAACAGAAGCTCCGCTTCAGTCCAATACACTGTACTTGCTGGGAACAGAAGCGAGTGCTATTTGCACTGTGTATGGAAATGGGAGCACAATAAACACTTTCCTTACCAGAAAACAATTCTTGCTCGTAGAACCAAAAACTGCATGTTATTCAACTCCATTTAGGACTGGGAAACAAACGCTAGCTCGCCTTACAAGAAACACACTCTGCTTTTGAGAAAAGAGCACTCTTCTACTCTACTGTGTTTCCTATCGAGCCAGAACAGTGAGTTTGCTCAGAAGAAAAGAACTGTGCTTTCTACAAATACGGCCATATCTAGTTCAATTCTGCTTAGGAAACTGACAAGAACAGTAGATCCTCTTCAGTCCAGTACACTGTACATGCTGGGAACAGACGCAAGTGCTATTTGCCCTGTGTATGAAAATGGGAGCGCAATAGTGACTCTTCTTACCAGAAAACAACTCTTGCTCGTAGGACAAGAAACTGCATGTGATTCAAATCGATTTAGGACTGGGAAACAAACGCTAGCTCGCCTTACAAGGAACACACTCTGCTTTTGAGAAAAGTGCACTCTTCTACTCTACTGTGTATCCTATGGGGACCTAACAGTGAGCTTGCTCAGAACAACAGAACTGTGCTTCCTCCACACACGGGCCATATCTAGTTCAACTCTGCTTAGGAAACTGTCAAGAACATTAGCTCCGCTTCAGTCCAATTCACTGTACTTGTTGGGAACAGACACGAGTGCTATTTGCACTGTGTATTGCAATGGAGCACAATAATGACATTCCTTACCAGAAAACAACTCTTGCTCGTAGGACCAAAAACTGCATGTGATTCAAATCCATTTAGGACTCGGAAACAATCCCTAGCTCACCTTACAGGAAACACACTCTGCTTTTGAGAAAAGAGCACTCTTCTACTCTACTGTGTTTCCTATATGGCCCGAACAGTGAGTTTGCTCAGAACAAAGAACTGTGCTTCCTACAAATACGGCCATATCTAGTTCAATTCTGCTTAGGAAACTGACAAGAACAGTAGATCCTCTTCAGTCCAATACACTGTACATGCTGGGAACAGACGCAAGTGCTATTTGCCCTGTGTATGACAATGGGAGCGCAATAGTGACTCTTCTTACCAGAAAACAACTCTTGCTCATAGGACAAGAAACTGCATGTGATTCAACTCGATTTAGGACTCAGAAACAAACGCTAGTTCGCCTTACAAGAAACACACTCTGCTTTTGAGAAAAGAGCACTCTTCTACTCTACTGTGTATCCAATGGGATCCGAACAGTGAGCTTGCTCTGAACAAAAGAACTGTGCTTCCTACACACATGGGCCATATCTAGTTCAATTATGCTTAGGAAACTGACAAGAACAGCAGATCGTCTTCAGTCCAATACATCTGTACACAGATGCCAGTGCTATTTGCCCCATTTATGACAATGGAAGCACAATAGTGACTCTTCTTACCATAAAACAACTCTTGCTCGTAGGACCAGAAACTGCATGTGATTCAACTCCATTTAGGACTGGGAAACAAATGCTAGCTTGACTTACAAGAAACACACTCTGCTTTTGAGAAAGGAGCACTCTTCTACTCTAATGTCTTTCCTATAAGGCCAGAACAGTGAGCATTCTCAGAACAAAAGAACTGTGCTTCCTACACACACGGGACATATCTAGTTCAACTCAGCTTAGGAAACTGACAAGAACAGTAGATGCTCTTCAGTCCAATACTTTGTATATGCTGGGAACAGACGCCAGTGCTATTTGCCCTGTGTATGACAATGGTAGCACAATAGTGACTCTTATTACCAGAAAACATCTCATACTCGTAGGACAAGAAACTGCATGTGATTCATCTCCATTTAAGATTGGGAAACAAACGCTAGCTCGCCTTACAAGAAACACACTCTGCTTTTGAGAAAAGAGCAGTCTTCTACTCTACTGTGTTTCTTATGGGGTCCGTACATTGAGCTTGCTCAGAACAAAAGAACTGTGTTTCCTACACACATGGGCCATATCTAGTTCAACTCTGCTTAGGAAACTGACAAGAACAGTAGCTCTTCTTCAGTCCAATACACTGCACTTGCTGGGAGCAGACTCGAGTGCTATTTGCACTGTGTATGGCAATGGGATCGCAATAGTGACTTTCCTTACCAGAAAACAACTCTTGCTCGTAGGACCAGAAACTGCATGTGATTCAACTAAATTTAGGACTGGGAAACAAACGCTAGCTCGTCTTACAAGAAAGACACTCTGCTTTTTCAAAACCATCACTTTTCTACTCTACTTTGTTTCCTATAGGGCCAGAACAGTGAGCTTGCTCAGAACAAAAGAACTGTGCTTCCTACGCACACGGCCATAACTAGTTCAATTCTACTTAGGAAAATGACAAGAACTGTAGATTCTCTTCAGTCCAATACACTGTACATGCTGGGAACAGACGGCAGTGCTAATTGCCCTGTGTATGACAATGGGAGCACAATAGTGACTCTTCTTACCAGAAAACAATTCATGCTCATAGGTCCAGAAACTGCATGTGATTCAACTCCACTTAGGACTAGGAAACAAACGCTAGCTCGCCTTACAAGAAACACACTCTGCTTTTGAGAAAAGAGTACTCTTCTACTCTACTGTGTTTCCTATTGTGTCCGAACAGTGAGCTTGCTCAGAACAAAACAACTGTGCTTCCTACACACAGGGGCCATATCTAGTTCAACTCTGCTTAGGAAACTGACAAGAACAGTAGCTCCTCTTCAGTCCAATACACTGTACTTGCTTGGAACAGACGTGAGTGCTATTTGAACTGTGTCTGGAAATGGGAGTGCAATAGTGACTTTCCTTACCAGAAAACAACTCTTGCTTGTAAGACCAAAAACAGGATGTGATTCAACTCCATTTAGTACAGGGAAACAAATGCTAGCTTGCCTTACAAGAAACACACTCTGCTTTTGAGAAAGGAGCACTCTTCTACTCTACTGTATTTCCTATGGGGTCCTAACAGTGAGCTTGCTCAGAACAAAAGAACTGTGCTTCCTACCCACACGGGCCATATCTAATTCAACTCTGCCTAGGAAACTGACAAGAAAGGTAGATCCTCTTCAGTCCAATACACTGTACTTCCTGGGATTAGACGCCAGTGCTATTTGCCTTGTGTATGACAATGGGAGCACAATAGTGACTCTTCTTACCAGAAAAGAACTCTTGCTGGTAGGACCAGAAACTCCATGGGATTCAACTCCATTTAGGACTGGGAAACAAACGCTATCTCGACTTACAAGAAACACACTCTGCTTTTGAGAAAAGAGCAGTCTTCTACTCTAATGTGTTTCCTATAGGGCCAGAACAGTGAGCATTCGCAGAACAAAAGATCTGTGCTTCCTACACACATGGTCCATATCTAGTTCAACTCTGCTTAGGAAACTGACAAGAACAGTAGATCCTCTTCAGTCCAATACACTGTACATGCTGGGAACAGACGCCAGTGCTATTTGCCCTGTGTATGACAAGGGAAGCGCAATAGTGACTCTTCTTACCAGAAAACAACTCTTGCTCGTAGGACAAGAAACTGCATGTGATTCTACTCCATTTAGGACTGGGAAACAAACGCTAGCTAGACTTACAAGAAACACACTCTGCTTTTGAGAAAAGTGCACTCTTCTACTCGACTGTGTTTCCTATGGTGTCTGAACAGTGAGCTTGCTCAGAACAAAAGAACTGTTATTCCTACACACACGGGCCATATCTAGTTCAACTCCGCTTTGGAAACTGACAAGAACAGTAGCTCCTCTTCAGTCCAATACACTGTTCTTGCTGGGAACAGAGGTGTGTGCTATTTGCACTGTGTATGGCAATGGGAGCGCAATAGTGACTTTCCTTACCAGAAAACATCTCTTGGTCGTAGGACCAAAAACTGCATGTGATTCAACTCCATTTAGGACTGGGAAACAAACGCTAGCTCGCCTTACAAGAAACACACTCTGCTTTTGAGAAAAGAGCACTCTTCTACTCTACTGTGTTTCCTATGGTGCCCGAACAGTGAGCATTCTCAGAAGAAAAGAACTGTGCTTCCTACACACGGGCCATATCTAGTTCAACTCTGCTTAGGAAACTGACATGAACAGTAGCTCCTCTTTAGTCCAATACACTGTACTAGCTGGGAACAGACGCGAGTGCTATTTGCCCTGTGTATGGCAATAGGAGCACAATAGTGACTCTTCTTATCAGAAAACAACTCTTACTCATAGGACAAGAAACTGCATGGGATTCAACTCCATTTCTGACTGGGAAACAAACACTAGCTCGCCTTACAAGAAACACACTCTGCTTTTGAGAAAAGAGCACTCTTCTACTCTACTGTGTTTCCTATGGGGTCCGAATAGTGAGCTTGCTCAGAACAAAAGAACTGTGCTTCCTACACATAGCGGCCATATCTAGTTCAACTCTGCTTAGCAAACTGAGAAGAACAGTAGCTCCGCTTCAGTCAAATACACTGTACTTGCTGGGAACAGATGCGAGTGCTATTTACACTGTGTATGGCAATGGGAGCGCAACAGTGACTTTATTACCAGAAAACAACTCTTGCTCGTAGGACCAAAAACTGGATGTGATTCAACTCCATTTAGGACTGGGAAACAAACGCTAGCTCGCCTTACAAGAAACACACTCTGCTTTGGAGAAAAGAGCAGTCATCTACTCTACTGTGTTTCCTATGGGGTCCGAACATTGAGCTTGCTCAGAACAAAAGAACTGTGCTTCCTACACACACGGGCCATATCTAGTTCAACTCTGCTTAGGAAACTGACAAGAACAGTAGCTCCTCTTGAGTCCAATACACTGTACTTGCTGGGAACAGACGCGAGTGCTATTAGCACTGTGTATGGCAATGGGAGCACAATAGTGACTTTCCTTACCAGAAAACAACTCTTGCTCGTAGGATCAGAAAGTGCATATGATTCAGCTCCATTTAGGACTGGGAAACAAATGCTAGCTCGCCTTACAACAAACACACTCTGCTTTTGAGAAAAGAGCACTCTTCTACTCTACTGTGTTTCCTATGGGGTCCGAACAGTGAGCTTGCTCAGAACAAAAGAACTGTGCTTCCTACACACACGGACCATATGTAGTTCAACTCTGCTTAGGAAACTGACAAGAACAGTAGCTCCTATTCAGTCCAATACACTGTACTTGCTGGGAACAGACGCCAGTGCTATTTGCACTGTGTATGGCAATAGGAGCACAATAGTGTCTCTTCTTATCAGAAAAAAACTCTTGCTCATAGGACCAGAAATTGCATGGGATTCAACTCCATTTCTGACTGGGAAACAAACACTAGCTCGCCTTACAAGAAAGACACTCTGATTTTGAGAAAAGAGCACTCTTCTACTCTACTGTGTTTCCTATGGGGTCCGAACAGTGAGCTTGCTCAGAACAAAAAAACTGTGCTTGCTACACACAGGGGCCATATCTAGTTCAACTCTGCTTAGGAAACTGACAAGAACAGTAACTCCGCTTCAGTCAAATACACTGTACTTGCTGGGAACAGATGCGAGTGCTATTTACACTGTGTATGGCAATGGGAGCGCAACAGTGACTTTATTACCAGAAAACAACTCTTGCTCGTAGGAACAAAAACTGCATGTGATTCAACTCCATTTAGGACTGGGAAACAAACGCTAGCTCGCCTTACAAGAAACACATTCTGCTTTTGAGAAAAGAGCAGTCTTCTACTCTACTGTGTTTCTTATGGGGTCTGAACATTGTGCTTGCTCAGAACAAAAGAACTGTGCTTCCTACACACACGGGCCATATCTAGTTCAACTCTGCTTAGGAAACTGACAAGAACAATACCTCCTCTTCAGTACAATACACTGTACTTGCTGGGATCAGACGCGAGGTATATTTGCACTGTGTATGGCAATCGGAGCGCAATAGTGACATTCCTTACCAGAAAACAACTCTTGCTCATAGGACCAGAAACTGCATGTGATTCAGTTCCATTTAGGATGGGAAAAAAATGCTAGCTCGCCTTACAAGAAACACACACTGCTTTTGAGAAAAGAGCACTCTTCTACTCTACAGTGTTTCCTATGGTGTCCGAACAGTGAGCTTGCTCAGAAAAAAAGAAATGTGCTTCCTAAACACATGGGCCATATTTAGTTCAACTCTGCTTAGGAAACTGACAAGAACAGTAGCTCCCCTTTAGTCCAATACACTGTACTTGCTGGGAACAGACGCGAGTGCTATTTGCACTGTGTATGACAAGGGGAGCGCAATAGTGACTCTTCTTACCAGAAAACAACTCTTGCTCGTAGGACAAGAATCTGCATGTGATTCAACTCCATTTAAGACTGGGAAACAAACGCTAGCTCCCCTTACAAGAAACACACTCTGCTTTTGAGAAAAGAGCTCTCTTCTACTCTACTGTGTTTCCTATAGGGCCAGAACAGTGAGCTTGCTCAGAACAAAAGAACTGTGCTTCATACAAATACGGCCATATCTAGTTCAATTCTGCTTAGGAAACTGAAAAGAACAGTAGATCCTCTTCAGTCCAATACACTGTACTTGCTGGGAACAGACGCGAGTGCTATTTGCACTGTGTATGGCAATGGGAGCACAATAGTGACTCTTCTTCCCAGAAAACAATTCTTGCTCATAGGAACAGAAACTGCATGTGATTCAACTCCATTTAGAACTGGGAAACAAATGCTAGCTCGCCTTACAAGAAACACACTGCTTTTGAGAAAAGAGCACTCTTCTACTCTACTGTGTTTCCTATGGGGTCCGAACAGTGAGCTTGCTCAGAACAAAAGAACTGTGCTTCCTACACACAGGGGCCATATCTAGTTCAACTCTGCTTAGGAAACTGACAAGAACAGTAGCTCATCTTCAGTCCAATACACTGTACTAGCTGGGAACAGATGCGAGTGCTATTTGCACTGTGTATGTAAATGGGAGCACAAGAGTGACTTTCCTTACCAGAAAACAACTCTTGCTCGTAGGACCAAAAACTGCATGTGATTCAAATCCATTTAGGACTGGGAAACAAACGCTAGCTCGCCTTACAAGAAACACACTCTGCTTTTGAGAAAAGAGCAGTCTTCTATTCTACTGTGGTTCATATGGGGTCCGAACAATGAGCTTGCTCAGAACAAAAGAACTGTGCTTCCTACACACAATGGCCATATCTAGTTCAACTCTGCTTAGGAAACTGACAAGAACAGTAGCTCTGCTTCAGTCCAATACACTGTACTTGCTGGGAACAGATGCGAGTGCTATTTATACTGTGTATGGCAATGGGAGCGCAACAGTGACTTTATTACCAGAAAAGAACTCTTGCTCGTAGGACCAAAAACAGGATGTGATTCAACTCCATTTAGGACTGGGAAACAAATGCTAGCTTGCCTTACAAGAAACACACTCTGCTTTTTCGAAACCATCACTTTTCTACTCTACTTTTTTTCCTATAGGGCCAGAACAGTGATCTTGCTCAGAACAAAAAACTGTGCTTCCTACACACAGGGCCATATCTAGTTCAATTCTGCTTAGGAAACTGACAAGAACAGTAGATCCTCTTCAGTCCAATACACTGTACATGCTGGGAACAGACGCCAGTGCTAATTGCCCTGTGTATGACAATGGGAGCGCAATAGTGACTCTTCTTACCAGAAAACAACTCTTGCTCGTAGGACGAGAAACTGCATGTGATTCATCTCC
Organism: Peromyscus eremicus; assembly: GCF_949786415.1. Classification (NCBI taxonomy): domain Eukaryota; kingdom Metazoa; phylum Chordata; class Mammalia; order Rodentia; family Cricetidae; genus Peromyscus; species Peromyscus eremicus. Next base: position 24,240 of record NW_026737196.1, on the reverse strand, counting down.
ATTTAGGATTGGGAAACAAACGCTAGCTCACCTTACAAGAAACACACTCTGCTTTTCAGAAAAGAGCACTCTTCTACTCTACTGTGTTTCCTATGGTGTCCGAACAGTGAGCTTGCTCAGAACAAAAGAACTGTGCTTCCTACACACACGGGCCATATCTAGTTCAACTCTGCTTAGGAAACTGACAAGAACAGTAGCTCCCCTTTAGTCCAATACACTGTACTTGCTGGGAACAGACTCGAGTGCTATTTGAACTGTGTATGACAAGGGGAGCGCAATAGTGACTCTTCTTTCCAGAAAACAACTCTTGCTCGTAGGACCAAAAACTGCATGTGATTCAACTCCATTTAAGACTGGGAAACAAATGCTAGCTCCCCTTACAAAAAACACACTCTGCTTTTGAGAAAAGAGCACTCTTCTACTCTACTGTGTTTCCTATAGGGCCAGAACAGTGAGCTTGCTCAGAAAAAAAGAACTGTGCTTCATACAAATACGGCCATATCTAGTTCAATTCTGCTTAGGAAACTGAAAAGAACAGTAGATCCTCTTCAGTCCAATACACTGTACATGCTGGGAACAGACGCCAGTGCTATTTGCCCTTTGTATGACAATGGGAACGCAATAGTGACTCTTCTTCCCAGAAAACTACTCTTGCTCGTAGGACAAGAAACTGCATGTGATTCAACTCCATTAAGACTGGGAAACAATCGCTAGCTCGCCTTACAAGAAACACACTCTGCTTTTGAGAAAAGAGCACTCTTCTACTCTACTGTGTTTCCTAATGTGTCCGAACAGTGAGCTTGCACAGAACAAAACAACTGTGCTTCCTACACACGGGGGCCGTATCTAGTTCAACTCTGCTTAGGAAACTGACAAGAACAGTAGCTCCGCTTCAGTCCAATACACTGTACTTGCTGGGAACAGACGCGAGTGCTATTTGCACTGTGTATGGAAATGGGAGCGCAATAGACACTTTCCTTACCAGAAAACAACTCTTGGTCGTAGAACCAAAAACTGCATGTGATTCAACTCCATTTAGGACTGGGAAACAAACGCTAGCTTGCCTTACAAGAAACACACTCTGCTTTTGAGAAAAGAGCACTCTTCTACTCAACTGTGTTTCCTATAGGGCCAGAACAGTGAGTTTGCTCAGAACAAAAGAACTGTGATTTCTACAAATACGGCCATATCTAGTTCAATTCTGCTTAGGAAACTGACAAGAACAGTAGATACTCTTCATTCCAATACACTGTACATGCTGGGAACAGACGCAAGTGCTATTTGCCCTGTGTATGACAATGGGAGCGCAATAGTGACTCTTCTTACCAGAAAACAACTCTTGCTCGTAGGACAAGAAACTGCATGTGATTCAACTCCATTTAGGACTGGGAAACAAACGCTAGCTCGCCTTGCAAGAAACACACTCTGCTTTTGAGAAAAGAGCACTCTTCTTCTCTACTGTGTTTCCTATGGGGTCCGAACAGTGAGCTTGCTCAGAACTAAAGAACTGTGCTTCCTACATAAACGGGACATATCTAGTTCAAATATACTTTGGAAACTGACATGAACAGTAGCTCTGCTTCACTCCAATACACTGTACTTGCTTGGAACAGACGCCAGTGCTATTTGCCCTGTGTATGACAATGGGAGCGCAATAGTGACTCTTCTTACCAGAAAACAACTCTTGCTCATAGGACAAGAAACTGCATGTGATTCAACTCCATTTAGGACTGGGAAACAAACACTAGCTCGCCTTACAAGAAACACACTCTGCTTTTGAGAAAAGAGCACTCTTCTACTCTACTGTTTTTCCTATGGGGTCCGAACAGTGAGCTTGCTCAGAACAAAAGAACTGTGCTTCCTACACACGGGCCATATCTAGTTCAACTCTGCTTAGGAAACTGACAAGAACAGTAGCTCCTCTTCAGTCCAATACACTGCACTTGCTGGGAGCAGACGCCAGTGCTATTTGCACTGTGTATGGCAATGGGATCGCAATAGTGACTTTCCTTACCAGAAAAAAACTCTTGCTCGTAGGACCAGAAACTGCATGTGATTCAACTCCATTTAGGACTGGGAAACAAATGCTAGCTCGTCTTATAAGAGAGATACTCTGGCCCATCTTCCCCCGGACTTCCCTTCTGAAGCACAGGTGAGTGCCCTAGCTTGCCCCCGACCCCATCCCTGGGCACCAGCCACTCCGGGGAAGACCTGCCCAACTTGGCCCCAGGTTCTGGTCCCCGGGCAGTTGCCCTTCTACCACAACCGGGAAGGATCCCCTTCTCCAAGACCCTTGGCAGACCCTGCAGTCTCCACGCCCTGCCCCCACGCCCATCTGCCTGAGCCCCAAGCCTCTTCCTGAGACTTAGAGGCCGGCCCCCAGCTCCCATCTTGCCCAGGACTTCCCTTCTGAAGCACAGGTGAGTGCCCTAGCTTGCCCCCGACCCCATCCCTGGGCACCAGCCACTCCGGGGAAGACCTGCCCAACTTGGGCCCAGGTTCTGGTCCCCGGGCAGGTGCCCTTCTACCACAACCGGGAAGGATCCCCTTCTCCAAGACCCCTGGCAGACCCTGCAGCCTCCACGCCCTGCCCCCACGCCCATCCGCCTGAGCCCCAAGCCTCTTCCTGAGACTTAGAGGCCAGGCCCCCCAGCTCCCATCTTGCCCAGGACTTCCCTTCTGAAGCACAGGTGAGTGCCCTAGCTTGCCCCAGACCCCATCCCTGGGCACCAGCCACTCCGGGGAAGACCTGCCCAACTTGGGCCCAGGTTCTGGTCCCCGGGCAGGTGCCCTTCTACCCCAACCGGGAAAGATCCCCTTCTCCAAGACCCCTGGCAGACCCTGCAGTCTCCACGCCCTGCCCCTACGCCCATCTGCCTGAGCCCCAAGCCTCTTCCTGAGACTTAGAGGCCGGCCCCCAGCTCCCATCTTCCCCCGGACTTCCCTTCTGAAGCACAGGTGAGTGCCCTAGCTTGCCCCCGACCCCATCCCTGGGCACCAGCCACTCCGGAGAAGACCTGCCCAACTTGGCCCCAGGTTCTGGTCCCCGGGCAGGTGCCCTTCTACCACAACCGGGAAGGATCCCCTTCTCCAAGACCCTTGGCAGACCCTGCAGTCTCCACGCCCTGCCCCCACGCCCATCTGCCTGAGCCCCAAGCCTCTTCCTGAGACTTAGAGGCCGGCCCCCAGCTCCCATCTTGCCCAGGACTTCCCTTCTGAAGCACAGGTGAGTGCCCTAGCTTGCCCCCGACCCCATCCCTGGGCACCAGCCACTCTGGGGAAGACCTGCCCAACTTGGGCCCAGGTTCTGCTCCCCGGGCAGGTGCCCTTCTAGCCCCACTGGGAAGGATCCCCTTCTCCAAGACCCCTGGCAGACCCTGCAGTCTCCACGCCCTGCCCCCACGCCCATCCGCCTGAGCCCCAAGCCTCTTCCTGAGACTTAGAGGCCAGGCCCCCCAGCTCCCATCTTGCCCAGGACTTCCCTTCTGAAGCACAGGTGAGTGCCCTAGCTTGCCCCGGACCCCATCCCTGGGCACCAGCAACTCCAGGGAAGACCTGCCCAACTTGGCCCCAGGTTCTGGTCCCTGGGCAGGTGCCCTTCTAGCCCCACCGGGAAGGATCTCCTTCTCCAAGACCCCTGGCAGACCCTGCAGTCTCCACGCCCTGCCCCCACGCCCATCCGCCTGAGCCCCAAGCCTCTTCTTGAGACTTAGAGGCTGGCCCCCAGCTCCCATCTTGCTGTGGATTTCCCATCTGGAGGAGAGAGAGAGAGAGAGAGAGAGAGAGAGAGAGAGAGAGAGAGAGGAGAGCACCCATCCTCCCCCGGACTTCCCTTCTGAACAAGAGCTTCCATCCTGTCCCGGACTTCCAATTTGGACAAGAGAGCTCCCATCTGGACAAGAGAGAGAGACTTCCTGAATCTGTCAGCTCTGAACCAAGTGTGCGAATAAGGCCAGGAACGAACCACAAGGAGATGGGCAGACGTCAAGGCAGAAACACATACAACAAAATGAATAGTAATACACCATCACCAGGCCCTAGCCCTCCTCCAACACCTAGACCTGAACATCAGAAATTGGAAGAAGCAGAAGAAAATAGCCTTATGAATGTCATCATGAAGAAGCTAGAGGCTCGTGTAGAGGAAAAGACAAAAAAATGTGAAGAACGCTGTAAACAACTAGAGGAAAGGGCAAACAAATTAGAAGAAATCAATAAAGTCCTGGAAGAGAACAATAAAATACTGAAAGAAAATCAAGAAAAATCAATGAAACAAATGAAGGAAACAGTCCAAGACCTGAAAAGGGAAATAGAAAAAATGAAGAAGACACAAACAGAGGGAATGCTGGAAATAGAAAATCTGAGAAAACGAATGGGAACTTCAGATGCAAGTATAATCAACAGAATGCAAGAGATGGAAGAGAGGATCTCTAGCGTTGAAGATACAATAGAAGAAATGGATTCATCAGTCAAAGAAAACACTAAAGTCAACAAAGTCATGAACCAAAATGTCCAAGAAATTTGGGACACCATGAAAAGACCAAACCTACGAATAATAGGGGTAGAAGAAGGAGAAGAATACCAACTCAAGGGCACAGAAAATATATTCAACAAGATCATAGAAGAAAACTTTCCCAACTTAAAGAAGGAAATGCCTATGAAGATACAGGAAGCCTATAGAACACCAAACAGGCTAGACCCCCAAAAAAAGTCCCCTCGCCACATAATAATTAAACAATTAAACGTACAGAATAAAGAAAGAATATTAAGAGCAGCAAAGGAAAAAGGCCAAGTGACATATAAAGGCAAACCTATCAGAATAACACCCGATTTCTCAATGGAGACTTTGAAAGCCAGAAGGTCCTGGACAGATGTAATGCAGACATTAAGAGACCATGGATGTCAGCCTAGACTAATATACCCAGCAAAACTTTCAATCGTCATAGATGGAGTGAACAAGACATTCCATGACAAAGCCAGATTTAAACAATATTTATCCACAAACCCAGCCCTACAGAAAGCACTAGAAGGAAAATTCCAACCTAAGGAAGTCAGATACAACCTCGAAAACACAGGCAATAGATAAAGCCACAGCAGTAGACCCCAACGAAGAAAAGTACACACACATCACCACCAAAAAATAACAGGAATGAACAATCACTGGACATTAATATCCCTCAATATCAATGGACTTAATTCACCTATAAAAAGACATAGGCTTACAGAATGGATACGAAAGCAGGACCCATCTTTCTGCTGCATACAAGAAACACATCTCAAATTCAAAGATAGACACTACCTAAAAATAAAAGGCTGGGAAAAGACTTTCCAATCAAACGGTCTTAAGAAACAAGCGGGTGTAGCCATCCTGATATCCAGCAAAATAGACTTCAAACTAAAATCAATCAAAAGAGATCAAGAAGGGCATTACATACTCATCACAGGAAAGATCCACCAAGATGAAGTCTCAATTCTGAACATTTATGCCCCAAACACAAGGGCACCCACATATGTAAAAGAAACATTATTAAAGCTTAAATCACATATAAAACCCCACACATTAATAGTGGGAGACCTCAACACCCCACTTTCACCACTGGACAGATCCCCCAAATCGAAACTTAACAGAGAAATAAAGGACTTAATTGATGTCATGACTCAAATGGACTTAATCGACATCTACAGAACATTCCATCCTAACAAAAAAGAATATACCTTCTTCTCAGCACCCCATGGAACCTTCTCTAAAATCGACCACATACTTGGTCACAAAGCAAATCTAAACAGATACAAAACAATTAGAATAACCTCCTGTGTTCTATCAGACCACCATGGTCTAAAGTTGGATTTCAACAACAACAAAAACTACAGAAAACCTACAATCTCATGGAAACTGAACAATACCCACCTGAATCACCAATGGGTTAAGGAAGAAATAAAGAAAGAAATTAAAGACTTCCTAGAGATCAACGAAAATGAAGACACCACATATCCAAACCTATGGGACACTATGAAAGCAGTACTAAGAGGGAAATTCATAGCACTAAACGCCCACATAAATAAGCTGGAGAAATCTCACACTAGTGACTTAACAGCACACCTGAAAGTTCTAGAACAGGAAGAAGCAAAGTCTCCCAGGAAAAATAGATGCCAGGAAATTATCAAAGTGAGAGCTGAAATCAATAAAATAGAAACAAAGAGAACAATACAAAAAATTAATGAAACAAAGAGTTGGTTCTTTGAGAAAATCAACAAGATAGACAAGCCCTTATCCAAACTAACCAAAAGACAGAGAGAGAGCATCCAAATCAACAAAATCAGAAATGAAAAGGGGGACATAACAACAGACATTGAGGAAATCCAGAGAATCATCAGGTCATACTTCAAAAACCTCTATTCCACAAAACTGGAAAACCTAAAAGAAATGGATAATTTTCTGGATAGGTACCACATACCTAAATTAAATCAAGACCAGATAAACTATTTAAATAGTCCAATAACCCCTAACGAAATAGAAACAGTCATTAAAAGTCTCCCAACCAAAAAAAGCCCAGGACCAGATGGTTTCAGTGCAGAATTCTACCAGATCTTCAAAGAAGAGTTAATACCAATACTCTCTAAATTGTTCCATACAATAGAAACAGAAGGAACATTACCAAACTCCTTCTATGAGGCTACAATTACCCTGATTCCCAAACCAAACAAGGATACAACAAAGAAAGAGAACTACAGACCGATCTCCCTCATGAACATTGATGCAAAAATACTCAATAAAATACTGGCAAACAGACTCCAAGACCACATCAAAACAATTATCCACCATGATCAAGTAGGATTCATTCCAGGGATGCAAGGATGGTTCAACATACGAAAGTCTGTCAATGTGATACACCATATAAACAAACTCAAAGAAAAAAACCACATGATCATCTCACTAGATGCTGAAAAGTCATTTGACAAAATCCAACACCCCTTCATGATAAAGGTCTTGGAGCGATCAGGAATACAGGGAACATACCTAAACATAATAAAGGCAATTTACAGCAAGCCAACAGCCAACATCAAATTAAATGGAGTTAAATGGAGAGAAACTCAAAGCAATTCCACTAAAATCAGGAACGAGGCAAGGCTGTCCGCTCTCCCCATACTTATTCAATATAGTACTTGAAGTTCTAGCCAGAGCAATAAGACAACATAAGGAGATTAAGGGGATACAAATTGGAAAGGAAGAAGTCAAGCTTTCCCTATTTGCAGATGACATGATAGTATACTTGAGCAACCCCAAAGATTCCACCAAGGAACTGATACAGCTTATAAACACCTTCAGCAACATAGCAGGATACAAGATCAACTCCAAAAAATCAGTAGCCCTCCTATATACAATGGACAAAAAAGCGGAGAAGGAAATCAGAGATACATCACCCTTTACTATAGCCACAAATGACATAAAATACCTTGGGGTAATACTAACCAAGCAAGTGAAGGACCTATATGACAAGAACTTTAAGTCCCTGAAAAAAGAAATTGAAGAAGATGTCAGAAAATGGAAAGATCTCCCATGCTCATGGATAGGCAGAACTAACATAGTAAAAATGGCAATCTTACCAAAAGCAATCTACAGATTCAATGCAATCCCCATCAAAATACCAACACAATTCTTCACAGACCTGGAAAGAATAATACTCAACTTCATATGGAAAAACAAAAAACCCAGGATAGCCAAAAGAATCCTGTACAATAAAACAACCTCTGGAGGCATCACGATCCCTGACTTCAAGCTGTACTATAGAGCTACAGTAATAAAAACAGCTTGGTACTGGCATAAAAACCGACATGTGGACCAATGGAATCGAATTGAAGACCCTGATATTAATCCGCACACCTATGAACAAATAATTTTTGACAAAGAAGCCAAAAGTGCACAATGGAAAAAAGAAAGCATCTTCAACAAATGGTGCTGGCAAAACTGGATATCAACATGTAGAAGGCTGCAAATAGATCCATATCTATCACCGTGCACAAAACTTAAGTCCAAGTGGATCAAGGACCTCAACATAAATCCAGCTACTCTGAACCTGCTAGAAGAGAAAGTAGGAAGTAGTCTTGAACACATTGGCATAGGAGACCACTTTCTAAATAGAACACCAGTAGCACAGACACTGAGAGAAACAATCAATCAATGGGACCTCTTGAAACTGAGAAGCTTTTGTAGGGCAAAGGATACGGTCAACAAAGCAAAGCGACAGCCTACAGAATGGGAAAAGATCTTCACCAATCCCACATCTGACAGAGGACTGATATCCAGAATATATAAGGAACTCAAGAAATTAGACATCAAAATGCCCAACAGTCCAATTAAGAAATGGGCTATAGAACTAAACAGAGAATTCTCAACAGAGGAAACTCAAATGGCTGAAAGACATTTAAGGAATTGCTCAACATCCCTAATCATCAGGGAAATGCAAATCAAAACAACTCTGAGATACCACCTTACGCCTGTCAGAATGGCTAAGATCAAAAACACTGAAGACACCTTATGCTGGAGAGGATGTGGAGCTAGGGGAACTCTCCTCCACTGCTGGTGGGAATGCAAGCTTGTACAACCACTTTGGAAATCAATATGGCGATTTCTTAGAAAATTGGGAATCCATCTCCCCCAAGATCCAGCTATACCACTCTTGGGCATATACCCAAGGAATGCTCAACCACACCACAAGAGCACTTGTTCAGCTATGTTCATATCAGCGTTGTTTGTAATAGCCAGAACATGGAAACAACCTAGATGCCCTTCAACTGAAGAATGGATAAACAAAATGTGGTACATATACACAATGGAATACTACTCAGCAGAGAAAAACAATGACATCATGAGGTTTGCAGACAAATGGATGGATCTAGAAAAATCATCCTGAGTGAGGTATCCCAGACTCAGAAAGACAAACATGGTATGTACTCACTCATAACAGGATACTAGATGTGGAACAAGGATGACTGGACTGCTACTCACATCACCAGGCAGGCTACCTGGAAGACAGGACCCCAAGAAAGACACAGGGATCGCCCAACGACAGAGAAATGGAATGAGATCTACATGAACAGCCTGGACAGGAGTGGGGGTAGTGAAGGGCGAGGGTCGAGGGAAAGAGAGCTTGGGTGAGTGGGAGATCCCAGCTGGATCAAAAACAGAGAGGGAGAACAAGGAATAGGAGACCATGGTAAATGAAGACCACATGAGAATAGGAAGAAACAAAGTGCTAGAGAGGCCCACAGAAATCCACAAAGATACCCCCACAACAGACTGCTGGCAATGGTCGAGAGACAATCCGAACTGACCTACTCTGGTGATGGGATGGCCAAACACCCTAATTGTCGTGCTAGAAACCTCATCCAACTACTGATGGATCTGGAGGCAGAGATCCATGACTAGGCCCCAGGTGGATCTCTGGGAGTCCAATTAGCGAGAATGAGGAGGGTTTATATGAGAGAGAATTGTTGAGACCAAGGTCGGATAAAGCACAGAGACAAATAGCCAAACAAACGGAAACACATGAAATATGAACCAATGACTGAGGGGTCACCAACTGGATCAGGCCCTCTGAGTGGGTGAGACAGTTGATTGGCCTGATCTGTTTGGGAGGCATCCAGGCAGTGGGACCGGGTCCTGTGCTCATTGCATGAGTTGGCTGTTTGAAACCTGGGGCCTATGCAGGGTCCCTTGGCTCAGCATGGGAGGAGGGGACTGGACCTACCTGGACTGAGTCCACCAGGTTGATCTCAGTCTGTGGGGAAGGCTTTGCCCTGGAGGAGATTGGAATGGGGGGTGGGCTGGGGGGAAGGTGAGGGGGGCGGGGGGGGGGGGAGAACAAGGGAATCTGTGTAAAAAAAAAAAAACTCTCTCCTTAAAAATATCCATATGATTTTCTTCATTTATCTATTTCTATAAAGGCATTAAATCATAAAAATACATAAAAAAAAAAGAGAGATACTCTGCTTTTTCGAAACCATCACTCTTCTACTCTACTTTGTTTCTTATAGGGCCAGAACAGTGAGCTTGCTCAGAACAAAAGAACTGTGCTTCCTACGCACACGGCCATATCTAGTTCAATTCTACTTAGGAAAATGACAAGAACAGTAGATCCTCTTCAGTCCAATACACTGTACATGCTGGGAACAGACGCCAGTGCTAATTGCCCTGTGTATGACAATGGGAGCGCAATAGTGACTCTTCTTACCAGAAAACAATTCATGCTCATAGGTCCAGAAACTGCATGTGATTCAACTCCATTTAGGACTGGGAAACAAACGCTAGCTCGCCTTACAAGAAACACACTCTGCTTTTTAGAAAAGAGCACTCTTCTGCTCTACTGTGTTTCCCATAGGGCCAGAACAGTGAGCATTCTCAGAACAATAGAACTGTGCTTCCTATACACACGGGCCATATCTAGTTCAAGTCTGCTTAGGAAACTGACAAGAACAGTAGATCCTCTTCAGTCCAATACACTGTACGTGCTGGGAACAGACGCCAGTGCTATTTGCCCTAAGTATCACAATGGGAGCGCAATAGTGACTCTTCTTACCAGAAAACAACTCTTGCTCGTAGGACCAGAAACTGCATGTGATTCATCTCCATTTAGGATTGGGAAACAAACGCAAGCTCACCTTACAAGAAACACACTCTGGTTTTGAGAAAAGAGCACTCTTCTACTCTACTGTGTTTCCTATGGTGTCCGAACAGTGAGCTTGCTCAGAACAAATGAACTGTGCTTCCTACACACAGGGGCCATATCTAGTTCAACTCTGCTTAGGAAACTGACATGAACAGTAGCTCCGCTACAGTCCAATGCACTGTACTTGCTTGGAACAGATGCGAGTGCTATTTGCACTGTGTATGTAAATGGGAGCACAATAGTGACTTTCCTTACCAGAAAACAACTCTTGCTCATAGGACCAAAAACTGCATGTGATTCCAATCCATTTAGGACTGGGAAACAAACGCTAGCTCGCCTTACAAGAAACACACTCTGCTTTTGAGAAAAGAGTACTCTTCTACTCTAGTGTGTTTCCTATTGGCCCAGAACAGTGAATTTGCTCAGAAAAAAAGAACTGTGCTTCCTACACACATGGGCCATATCTAGTTCAACTCTGCTTAGGAAACTGACAAGAACAGTAGCTACGCTTCAGTCTAATACACTGTACTTGCTTGGAACAGACGCGAGTGCTATTTGCACTGTGTATGGAAATGGGAGCGCAATAGTGACTTTCCTTACCAGAAAACAACTCTTGCTCGTAGGACCAAAAACTGCATGTGATTCAACTCCATTTAGGACTGGGAAACAAATGCTAGCTCGCGCTACAGGAAACACACTCTGCTTTTGAGAAAAGAGCACTCTTCTACTCTACTGTGTTTCCTATAGGGCCAGAACAGTGAGCTTGCTCAGAATAAAAGAACTGTGCTTCATAAAAATACGGCCATATATAGTTCAATTCTGCTTAGGAAACTGACAAGAACAGTAGATCCTCCTCAGTCCAATACACTGTACATGCTGGAAATGGACGCCAGTGCTATTTGCCGTGTATGACAATGGGAGCGCAATTGTGACTCTACTTACCAGAAAACAACTCCTGCTCGTAGGACAAGAAACTGCATGTGATTCAACTCCATTTAGGACTGGGAAACAAATGCTAGCTCGCCTTACAAGAAAGACACTCTGCTTTTGAGAAAAGAGCAGTCTTCTATTCTACTGTGGTTCATATGGGGTCCGAACATTGAGCTTGCTCAGAACAAAAGAACTGTGCTTCCTACATACACGGGCCATATCTAGTTCAACTCTGCTTAGGAAACTGACAAGAACAGTAGCTCCTGTTCAGTCCAATACACTGTACGTGCTGAGAACAGACGCGAGTGCTATTTGCACTGTGTATGGCAATAGGAGCACAATAGTGACTCTTCTTATCAGAAAACAACTCTTCCTCATAGGACCAGAAACTGCATGTAATTCAACTCCATTTCTGACTGGGAAACAAACACTAGCTCGCCTTACAAGAAAGACACTCTGATTTTGAGAAAAGAGCACTCTTCTACTCTACTGCGTTTCCTATGGGGTCCGAATAGTGAGCTTGCTCAGAACAAAAGAACTGTGCTTCCTAAGCACAGGGGCCATATCTACTTCAACTCTGCTTAGGAAACTGACAAGAACAGTAGCTCCTGTTCAGTCCAATACACTGTTCTTGCTGGGAACAGACGAGAGTGCTATTTGCACTGTGTATGGAAATGGGAGCACAATAGTGACTTTCCTTACCAGAAAACAACTCTTGGTCGTAGGACCAAAAACTGCATGAGATTCAACTCCATTTAGGAATGGGAAACAACGCTATCTCGCCTTACAAAAAACACACTCTGCTTTTGAGAAAAGAGCACTCTTCTACTCTACTGTGTTTCCTAGGGGGTCTGACCAGTGAGTTTGCTCAAAACAAAAGAACTGTGCTTCCTACACACACGGGCCATATCTGGTTCATCTCTGCTTAGGAAACTGACAAGAACAGTAGCTCCTCTTCAGTCCAATACACTGTACATGCTAAGAACAGACGCAAGTGCTATTTGCACTGTGTATGGAAATGGGAGCGCAATAGTGACTTTCCTTACCATAAAACACCTCTTGCTCGTAGGTCCAGAAACTGCATGGGATTCAACTCCATTTCTGACTGGGAAACAAACACTAGCTCGCCTTACAAGAAACACACTCTGCTTTTGAGAAAAAAGCAGTCTTCTACTCTACTGTGTTTCCTATGGGTCCCGAACATTGAGCTTGCTCATAACAAAAGAACTGTGCTTCCTACACTCACGGGCCATATCTAGTTCAACTCTGCTTTGGAAACTGACAAGAACAGTAGCTCCTCTTCAGTCCAATACACTGTACTTGCTGGGAACAGACGGGAGTGCTATTTGCACTGTGTATGGCACTGGGAGCGCAATAGTGACTTTCCTTACCAGAAAACAACTCTTGCTCGTAGCACCAGAAACTGCATGGGATTCAACTCCATTTCTGACTGGGAAACAAACACTAGTTCGCATTCCAAGAAACACACTCTCCTTTTGAGAAAAGAGCACTCTTCTACTCTACTGTGTTTCCTATAGGGACAGAACAGTGAGTTTGCTCAGAACAAAAGAACTTTGCTTCCTACAGATACGGCCATATCTAGTTCAATTCTGCTTAGGAAACTGACAAGAACAGTAGATCCTCTTCAGTCCAATACACTGTAGTAGCTGGGAAAAGACGCGAGTGCTATTTGCACTGTGTATGGCAATAGGAGCACAATAGTGACTCTTCTTATCAGAAAACAACTCTTACTCATAGGACAAGAAACTGCATGGGATTCAACTCCATTTCTGACTGGGAAACAAACACTAGCTTGCCTTACAAGAAAGACTCTCTGATTTTGAAAAAAGAGTACTCTTCTACTCTACTGTGTTTCCTATGGATTCCGAATAGTGAGCTTGCTCAGAAAAAAAGAACTGTGATTCCTACACACACGGGACATATCTCCTTCAACTCTGCTTAGGAAACTGACATGAACAGTAGCTCCGCTACAGTCCAATACACTGTACTTGCTTGGAACAGATGCGAGTGCTATTTGCACTGTGTATGTAAATGGGAGCACAATAGTGACTTTCCTTACCAGAAAACAACTCTTGTTCATGGGACCAAAAACTGCATGTGATTCAAATCCATTTAGGACTGGGAAACAAACGCTAGCTTGCCTTACAAGAAACACACTCTGCTTTTGAGAAAAGAGTACTCTTCTACTCTAGTGTGTTTCCTATTGGCCCAGAACAGTGAATTTGCTCAGAACAAAAGAACTGTGCTTCCTACACACATGGGCCATATCTAGTTCAACTCTGCTTAGGAAACTGACAAGAACAGTAGCTCCGCTTCAGTCTAATACACTGTACTTGCTTGGAACAGACGCGAGTGCTATTTGCACTGTGTATGGAAATGGGAGCGCAATAGTGACTTTCCTTACCAGAAAACAACTCTTGCTCGTAGGACCAAAAACTGCATGTGATTCAACTCCATTTAGGACTGGTAAACAAACGCTAGCTCGCCTTACAAAAAACACACTCTGCTTTTGAGAAAAGAGCAATCTTCTACTCTACTGTGTTTCCTATAGGGCCAGAACAGTGAGCTTGCTCAGAACAAAAGAACTGTGCTTCCTACACACAGGGGCCATATCTAGTTATACTCTGCTTAGGAAACAGACAAGAACAGTAGCTCCTCTTCAGTCCAATACACTGTACATGCTGGGAACAGACGACAGGGCTATTTGCCCTTTGTATGACAATGGGAGCACAATAGTGACTCTTCTTACCAGAAAACAACTCTTGCTCGTAGGACCAAAAACTGGATGTGATTCAACTCCATTTAGGACTGGGAAACAAACGCTAGCTCTCCTTAAAAGAAACACACTCTGCTTTGAGAAAAGAGCACTCTTCTACTCTACTGTGTTTTCTATCGGGTCCAAATAGTGAGCTTGCTCAGAACAAAAGAACTGTGCTTCCTACACACAGGGGCCATATCTAGTTCAACTCTGCTTAGGAAACTGACAAGAACAGTAGCTACGCTTCAGTCCAATACACTGTACTTGCTGGGAACAGACGCGAGTGCCATTTGCACTGTGTATGTAAATGGGAGCGAAAAAGTGACTTTCCTTACCAGAAAACACCTCTTGCTCGTAGGACAAAAAACTGCATGTGATTCAAATCCATTTAGGACTGGGAAACAAACGCTAGCTCGCCTTACAAAAAACACTCTCTGCTTTTGAGAAAAGAGCACTCTTCTACTCTACTGTGTTTCCTATGGGGTTCGAACAGTGAGCTTGCTCAGAACAAAAGAACTGTGCTTCCTACACACACGGGCCATATCTAGTTCAAATCTGCTTAGTAAACTGACAAGAACAGTAGCTCTGCTTCAGTCCAATACACTGTACTTGCTGGGAACAGATGCGAGTGCTATTTGCACTGTGTATGGCAATGGGAGCGCAATAGTGACTTTATTACCAGAAAACAACTCTTGGTCGTAGGACCAAAAACTGCATGTGATTCAACTCCATTTAGGACTGGAAAACAAACGGTAGCTCGCCTTACAAGAAACACACTCTGCTTTTGAGAAAAGAGCACTCTTCTACTCTACTGTGTTTACTATAGGGCCAGCAGAGTGAGCTTGCTCAGAACAAAAGAACTGTGCTTCCTACAAATACTGCCATATCTAGTTCAATTCTGCTTAGGAAACTGAAAAGAACAGTAGCTCCTGTTCAGTCCAATACACTGTACATGCTGTGAACAGATGCCAGAGCTATTTGCCCTGTGTATGACAATGGGAGCGCAATAGTGACTTTCCTTACCAGAAAACAACTCTTGGTCGTAGGACCAAAAACTGCATGTGATTCAACTCCATTTAGGACTGGGAAACAAACGCTAGCTCGCCTTACAAAAAACACACTCTGCTTTTGAGAAAAGAGCACTCTTCTACTCTACTGTGTTTCCTATAGGGCCAGAACAGTGAGCTTGCTCAGAACAAAAGAACTGTGCTTCATACAAATACTGCCATATCTAGTTCAATTCTGCATAGGAAACTGAAAAGAACAGTAGCTCCTGTTCAGTCCAATACACTGTACATTCTGGGAACAGACGCCAGTGCTATTTGCCCTTTGTATGACAATGGGAGCACAATAGTGACTCTTATTACCAGAAAACAACTCTTGCTCGTAGGATAAGAAACTGCATGTGATTCAACTCCATTTAGGACTGGGAAACAAACGCTAGCTCGCCTAACAAGAAACACACTCTGCTTTTGAGAAAAGAGCACTCTTCTACTCGACTGTGTATCCTATGGGGTCCGAACAGTGAGCTTGCTCAGAACAAAAGAACTGTGCTTCCTACACACAGGGGCCATATCTAGTTCAACTCTGCTTAGGAAACTGACAAGAACAGTAGCTCCGCTTCAGTCCAATACACTATACTTGCTGGGAACAGATGCGAGTGCTATTTACACTGTGTATGGCAATTGGAGCGCAACAGTGACTTTATTACCAGAAAACAACTCTTGCTCGTAGGAACAAAAACTGCATGTGCTTGAACTCCATTTAGGACTTGGAAACAAACGCTAGCTCGCCTTACAAGAAACACACTCTGCTTTTGAGAAAAGAGCAGTCTTCTACTCTACTGTGTTTCCTATGGGGTCCGAACAGTGAGCTTGCTCAGAACAAAAGAACTGTGCATCCTACACACACGGACCATATGTAGTTCAACTCTGCTTAGGAAACTGACAAGAACAGTAGCTCCTCTTCAGTCCAATACACTGTACTTGCTGGGAACAGAGGCGAGTGCTATTTGCACTGTGTATGGCAATAGGAGACAATAGTGACTCTTCTTATCAGAAAACAACTCTTGCTCATAGGACCAGAAACTGCATGGGTCAACTCCATTTCTGCCAGGGAAACAAACACCTGCTCGCCTTACAAGAAAGACACTCTGATTTTGAGAAAAGAGCACTCTTCTACTTTACTGTGTTTCCTATGGGGTCCGAATAGTGAGCTTGCTCAGAACAAAAGAACTGTGCTTCCTGCACACAGGGGCCATATCTAGTTCAACTCTGCTTAGGAAACTGACAAGAACAGTAGCTACGCTTCAGTCCAATACACTGTACTTGCTGGGAACAGACGCGAGTGCTATTTGCACTGTGTATGTAAATGGGAGCGCAATAGTGACTTTCCTTACCAGAAAACAACTCTTGGTCGTAGGACAAGAAAGTGCATGTGATTCGACTCCATTTAGGACTGGGAAACAAACGCTATCTCGCCTTACAAAAAACACACTCTGCTTTTGAAAAAAGAGCACTCTTCTACTCTACTGTGTTTTCTAGGGGGTCTGAACAGTGAGCTTGCTCAGAACAAAAGTACTGTGTTTCCTACACACACGGGCCTTATCTAGTTCATCTCTGCTTAGGAAACTGACAAGAACAGTAGCTCTGCTTCAGTCCAATACACTGTACTTGCTGGAACAGACGTGAGTGCTATTGGCACTGTGTATGGCAATGGGAGCACAATAGTGACTTTCCTTACCAGAAAACAACTCTTGCTCGTAGGACCAAAAACTGCATGTGATTCAACTCCATTTAGGACTGGTAAACAAACGCTAGCTCGCCTTACAAAAAACACACTCTGCTTTTGAGAAAAGAGCAATCTTCTACTCTACTGTGTTTCCTATAGGGCCAGAACAGTGAGCTTGCTCAGAACAAAAGAACTGTGCTTCCTACACACAGGGGCCATATCTAGTTATACTCTGCTTAGGAAACAGACAAGAACAGTAGCTCCTCTTCAGTCCAATACACTGTACATGCTGGGAACAGACGACAGGGCTATTTGCCCTTTGTATGACAATGGGAGCACAATAGTGACTCTTCTTACCAGAAAACAACTCTTGCTCGTAGGACCAAAAACTGGATGTGATTCAACTCCATTTAGGACTGGGAAACAAACGCTAGCTCTCCTTAAAAGAAACACACTCTGCTTTGAGAAAAGAGCACTCTTCTACTCTACTGTGTTTTCTATCGGGTCCAAATAGTGAGCTTGCTCAGAACAAAAGAACTGTGCTTCCTACACACAGGGGCCATATCTAGTTCAACTCTGCTTAGGAAACTGACAAGAACAGTAGCTACGCTTCAGTCCAATACACTGTACTTGCTGGGAACAGACGCGAGTGCCATTTGCACTGTGTATGTAAATGGGAGCGAAAAAGTGACTTTCCTTACCAGAAAACACCTCTTGCTCGTAGGACAAAAAACTGCATGTGATTCAAATCCATTTAGGACTGGGAAACAAACGCTAGCTCGCCTTACAAAAAACACTCTCTGCTTTTGAGAAAAGAGCACTCTTCTACTCTACTGTGTTTCCTATGGGGTTCGAACAGTGAGCTTGCTCAGAACAAAAGAACTGTGCTTCCTACACACACGGGCCATATCTAGTTCAAATCTGCTTAGTAAACTGACAAGAACAGTAGCTCTGCTTCAGTCCAATACACTGTACTTGCTGGGAACAGATGCGAGTGCTATTTGCACTGTGTATGGCAATGGGAGCGCAATAGTGACTTTATTACCAGAAAACAACTCTTGGTCGTAGGACCAAAAACTGCATGTGATTCAACTCCATTTAGGACTGGAAAACAAACGGTAGCTCGCCTTACAAGAAACACACTCTGCTTTTGAGAAAAGAGCACTCTTCTACTCTACTGTGTTTACTATAGGGCCAGCAGAGTGAGCTTGCTCAGAACAAAAGAACTGTGCTTCCTACAAATACTGCCATATCTAGTTCAATTCTGCTTAGGAAACTGAAAAGAACAGTAGCTCCTGTTCAGTCCAATACACTGTACATGCTGTGAACAGATGCCAGAGCTATTTGCCCTGTGTATGACAATGGGAGCGCAATAGTGACTTTCCTTACCAGAAAACAACTCTTGGTCGTAGGACCAAAAACTGCATGTGATTCAACTCCATTTAGGACTGGGAAACAAACGCTAGCTCGCCTTGCAAAAAACACACTCTGCTTTTGAGAAAAGAGCACTCTTCTACTCTACTGTGTTTCCTATAGGGCCAGAACAGTGAGCTTGCTCAGAACAAAAGAACTGTGCTTCATACAAATACTGCCATATCTAGTTCAATTCTGCTTAGGAAACTGAAAAGAACAGTAGCTCCTGTTCAGTCCAATACACTGTACATTCTGGGAACAGACGCCAGTGCTATTTGCCCTTTGTATGACAATGGGAGCACAATAGTGACTCTTATTACCAGAAAACAACTCTTGCTCGTAGGATAAGAAACTGCATGTGATTCAACTCCATTTAAGACTGGAAAACAAACGCTAGCTCGCCTAACAAGAAACACACTCTGCTTTTGAGAAAAGAGCACTCTTCTACTCGACTGTGTATCCTATGGGGTCCGAACAGTGAGCTTGCTCAGAACAAAAGAACTGTGCTTCCTACACACAGGGGCCATATCTAGTTCAACTCTGCTTAGGAAACTGACAAGAACAGTAGCTCCGCTTCAGTCCAATACACTATACTTGCTGGGAACAGATGCGAGTGCTATTTACACTGTGTATGGCAATTGGAGCGCAACAGTGACTTTATTACCAGAAAACAACTCTTGCTCGTAGGAACAAAAACTGCATGTGCTTCAACTCCATTTAGGACTTGGAAACAAACGCTAGCTCGCCTTACAAGAAACACACTCTGCTTTTGAGAAAAGAGCAGTCTTCTACTCTACTGTGTTTCCTATGGGGTCCGAACAGTGAGCTTGCTCAGAACAAAAGAACTGTGCATCCTACACACACGGACCATATGTAGTTCAACTCTGCTTAGGAAACTGACAAGAACAGTAGCTCCTCTTCAGTCCAATACACTGTACTTGCTGGGAACAGAGGCGAGTGCTATTTGCACTGTGTATGGCAATAGGAGACAATAGTGACTCTTCTTATCAGAAAACAACTCTTGCTCATAGGACCAGAAACTGCATGGGTCAACTCCATTTCTGCCAGGGAAACAAACACCTGCTCGCCTTACAAGAAAGACACTCTGATTTTGAGAAAAGAGCACTCTTCTACTTTACTGTGTTTCCTATGGGGTCCGAATAGTGAGCTTGCTCAGAACAAAAGAACTGTGCTTCCTGCACACAGGGGCCATATCTAGTTCAACTCTGCTTAGGAAACTGACAAGAACAGTAGCTACGCTTCAGTCCAATACACTGTACTTGCTGGGAACAGACGCGAGTGCTATTTGCACTGTGTATGTAAATGGGAGCGCAATAGTGACTTTCCTTACCAGAAAACAACTCTTGGTCGTAGGACAAGAAAGTGCATGTGATTCGACTCCATTTAGGACTGGGAAACAAACGCTATCTCGCCTTACAAAAAACACACTCTGCTTTTGAAAAAAGAGCACTCTTCTACTCTACTGTGTTTTCTAGGGGGTCTGAACAGTGAGCTTGCTCAGAACAAAAGTACTGTGTTTCCTACACACACGGGCCTTATCTAGTTCATCTCTGCTTAGGAAACTGACAAGAACAGTAGCTCTGCTTCAGTCCAATACACTGTACTTGCTGGAACAGACGTGAGTGCTATTGGCACTGTGTATGGCAATGGGAGCACAATAGTGACTTTCCTTACCAGAAAACAACTCTTGCTCATAGGACCAGAAACTGCATGTGATTCAGCTCCATTTAGGACTGGGAAACAAATGCTAGCTTGCCTTACAAGAAACACACTCTGCTTTTGAGAAAAGAGCACTCTTCTACTCTACTGTGTTTCCTATGGGGTCCGAACAGTGAGCTTGCTCAGAACAAAAGAACTGTGCTTCCTACACACGGACCATATGTAGTTCAACTCTGCTTAGGAAACTGACAAGAACAGTAGATTCTCTTCAGTCCAATACACTGTACTTGCTGGGCACAGATGCCAGTGCTATTTGCACTGTGTATGGCAATAGGAGCACAATAGTGTCTCTTCTTATCAGAAAACAACTCTTGCTCATAAGACCAGAAACTGCATGGGATTCAACTCGATTTCTGACTGGGAAACAAACACTAGTTTGCCTTACAAGAAACACACTCTGCTTTTGAGAAAAAAGCACTCTTCTACTCGACTGTGTATCCTATGGGGTCCGAACAGTGAGCTTGCTCAGAACAAAAGAACTGGGCTTCCTACACACAGGGGCCATATCTAGTTCAACTCTGCTTAGGAAACTGAAAAGAACGGTAGCTCCTCTTCAGTCCAATACACTGTACTAGCTGGGAACAGACGCGAGTGCTATTTGCACTGTGTATGACAATAGGAGCACAATAGTGACTCTTCTTATCAGAAAACAACTCTTACTCATAGGACAAGAAACTGCATGGGATTCAACTCCATTTTTGCCTGGGAAACAAACACTAGCTCGCCTTACAAGAAAGACTCTCTGATTTTGAGAAAAGAGCACTCTTCTACTCTACTGTGTTTCCTATGGGGTCTGAATAGTGAGCTTGCTCAGAAAAAAAGAACTGTGATTCCTACACACACGGGACACATCTCGTTCAACTCTGCTTAGGAAACTGACAAGAACAGTAGCTCCGCTTCAGTCCAATACACTGTACTTGCTGGGAACAGACGCGAGTGCTATTTGCTCTGTGTATGGCAATGGGAGCACAATAGTGACTGTTCTTATCAGAAAACAACTCTTACTCATAGGACAAGAAACTACATTGGATTCAACTCCATTTCTGACTGGGAAACAAACACTAGCTCGCCTTACAAGAAAGACTCTCTGATTTTGAGAAAAGAGCACACTTCTACTCTACTGTGTTTCCTATGGGGTCCGAATAGTGAGCTTGCTCAGAAAAAAAGAACTGTGCTTCCTACAAATACTGCCATATCTAGTTCAATTCTTCTTAGGAAACTGAAAAGAACAGTAGCTCCTGTTCAGTCCAATACACTGTACATGCTGTGAACAGATGCCAGAGCTATTTGCCCTGTGTATGACAATGGGAGCGCAATAGTGACTTTCCTTACCAGAAAACAACTCTTGCTCGTAGGACCAGAAACTGCATGTGATTCAGCTCCATGTAGGACGGGAAACAAATGCTAGCTCGCCTTACAAGAAACACACTCTGCTTTTGAGTAAAGAGCACTCGTCTACACTACTGTGTTTCCTACGGGGTCCGAACAGTGAGCTTGCTCAGAACAAAAGAACTGTGCTTCCTACACACACGGACCATATGTAGTTCAACTGTGCTTAGGAAACTGACAAGAACAGTAGCTGCTCTTCAGTCCAATACACTGTACTTGCTGGGAACAGAGGCGAGTGCTATTTGCACTGTGTATGGCAATAGGAGACAATAGTGACCCTTCTTATCAGAAAACAACTCTTGCTCATAGGACCAGAAACTGCATGGGATTCAACTCCATTTCTGACTGGGAAACAAACACTAGCTCGCCTTACAAGAAACACACTCTGCTTTTGAGAAAAGAGCACTGTTCTACTTTACCGTGTTTCCTATGGGGTCCGAATAGTGAGCTTGCTCAGAACAAAAGAACTGTGCTTCCTACACACAGGGGCCATATCTAGTTCAACTCTGCTTAGGAAACTGACAAGAACAGTAGCTACGCTTCAGTCCAATACACTGTACTTGCTGGGAACAGACGCGAGTGCTATTTGCACTGGGTATGTAAATGGGAGCGCAATAGTGACTTTCCTTACCAGAAAACAACTCTTGGTCGGAGGAACAGAAACTGCATGGGATTCAACTCCATTTCTAACTGGGAAACAAACACTAGCTCACCTTACAAGAAACACACTCTGCTTTTGAGAAAAGAGCACTCTTCTAATTTACTGTGTTTCCTATGGGGTCCGAACAGTGAGCTTGCTCAGAACAAAAGAACTGTGCTTCCTACACACATGGGCCATATCTAGTTCAACTCTGCTTAGGAAACTGACAATAACAGTAGCTCCGCTTCAGTCCAATACACTGTACTTGCTGGGAACAGATGCGAGTGCTATTAGCACTGTGTATGGCAATGGGAGCGCAATATTGACTTTATTACCAGAAAACAACTCTTGCTCATAGGACCAAAAACTGGATGTGATTCAACTCCATTTAGGACTGGAAACAAACGCTAGATCGCCTTATAAGAAACACACTCTGCTTTTGAGAAAAGAGCAGTCTTCTACTCTACTGTGTTTCCTATGGGGTCCGAACAGTGAGCTTGCTCAGAACAAAAGAACTGTGCATCCTACACACACGGACCATATGTAGTTCAACTCTGCTTAGGAAACTGACAAGAACAGTAGCTCCTCTTCAGTCCAATACACTGTACTTGCTGGGAACAGAGGCGAGTGCTATTTGCACTGTGTATGGCAATAGGAGACAATAGTGACCCTTCTTATCAGAAAACAACTCTTGCTCATAGGACCAGAAACTGCATGGGATTCAACTCCATTTCTGACTGGGAAACAAACACTAGCTCGCCTTACAAGAAAGACTCTCTGATTTTGAGAAAAGAGCACTCTTCTACTCTACTGTATTTCCTATGGGGTCCGAATAATGAGCTTGCTCAGAAAAAAAGAAATGTGCTTCCTACAAATACTGCCATATCTAGTTCAATTCTGCTTAGGAAACTGAAAAGAACAGTAGCTCCTGTTCAGTCCAATACACTGTACATGCTGTGAACAGATGCCAGAGCTATTTGCCCTGTGTATGACAATGGGAACGCAATAGTGACTTTCCTTACCAGAAAACAACTCTTGGTCGTAGGACCAAAAACTGCATGTGATTCAACTCCATTTAGGACTGGGAAACAAACGCTAGCTCTCCTTACAGAAAACACACTCTGCTTTTGAGAAAAGAGCACTCTTCTACTCTACTGTGTTTCCTATAGGGCCAGAACAGTGAGCTTGCTCAGAACAAAATAACTGTGCTTCATACAAATACTGCCATATCTAGTTCAATTCTGCTTAGGAAACTGAAAAGAACAGTAGCTCCTGTTCAGTCCAATACACTGTACATTCTGGGAACAGACGCCAGTGCAATTTGCCCTTTGTATGACAATGGGAGCATAATAGTGACTCTTATTACCAGAAAACAACTCTTGCTCATAGGACAAGAAACTGCATGTGATTCAACTCCATTTAGGACTGGGAAACAAACGCTAGCTCACTTAACAAGAAACACACTCTGCTTTTGAGAAAAGAGCACTCTTCTACTCGACTGTGTATCCTATGGGGTCCGAACAGTGAGCTTGCTCAGAACAAAAGAACTGTGCTTCCTACACACAGGGGCCATATCTAGTTCAACTCTGCTTAGGAAACTGACAATAACAGTAGCTCCTCTTCAGTCCAATACACTGTACTTGCTGGGAACAGACGCGAGTGCTATTTGCTCTGTGTATGGCAATGGGAGCACAATAGTGACTGTTCTTATCAGAAAACAACTCTTACTCATAGGACAAGAAACTACATTGGATTCAACTCCATTTCTGACTGGGAAACAAACACTAGCTCGCCTTACAAGAAAGACTCTCTGATTTTGAGAAAAGAGCACACTTCTACTCTACTGTGTTTTCTATGGGGTCCGAATAGTGAGCTTGCTCAGAAAAAAAGAACTGTGCTTCCTACAAATACTGCCATATCTAGTTCAATTCTTCTTAGGAAACTGAAAAGAACAG
>NW_026737195.1:0-47467 GCF_949786415.1 Peromyscus eremicus | reverse complement strand
CAGGACAAATAGCACTGGTGTCTGTTCCCAGTAAGTACAGTGTATTGGACTCAAGAGGATCTACTGTTCTTGTCAGGTTCCTAAGCAGAACTGAACTAAATATGGCCGTGTGTGTAGGAAGCACAGTTCTGTTATTCTGAGCAAGCTTACTGTTTTGGCCCTATAGGAAACACAGTAGACTAGAAGAGTGCTCTTTTCTCAAAAGCAGAGTGTGTTTCTTGTAAGGCGAGCTAGCATTTGTTTCCCAGTCCTAAATGGAGTTGAATCACATGCAGTTTCTGGTCCTACGAGCAAGAGTTGTTTTCTGGTAAGGAAAGTCACTATTGCGCTCCCTTTGCCATACACAGTGAAAATAGCACTCGCGTCTGTTCCCAGCAATTACAGTGTATCGGACTGAAGAGGAGCTACTGTTCTTGTTAGTTTCCTAAGCAGAGTTGAACTAGATATGGCCCGTGTGTTTAGGAAGCACAGTCATTATGTTCTGAGCAAGCTCACTGTTCTGGCCCTATAGGAAACACAGTAGAGTAGAAGAGTGCTCTTTTCTCTAAAGCAGAGTGTGTTTCTTGTAAGGCGAGCTCGCGTTTCTTTCCCAGTCCTAAATGGACTTGAGTCACATGCAGTTTTTGGTCCTACGAGCAAGAGTTGTTTTCTGGTAAGAAGAGTCACTATTGTGCTCCAAATGCCATGCACAGTGCAAATAGCACTCGGGTCTGTTCCAAGCAATTACAGTGTATTGGACTGAATAAGAGCTACTGTTCTTGTCAGTTTCATAAGCAGAGTTGAACTAGATATGATCCATGTGTGTAGGAAGCACAGTTCTTTTGTTCTGAGCAAGCTCACTGTTTGGACCCCATAGGAAACACAGTAGAGTAGAAGAGTGCTCTTTTCTCAAAAGCAGAGTGTGTTTCTTGTAAGGCCAGCTAGCATTTGTTTCCCAGTCCTAAATGGCGTTGAATCACATGCAGTTTGTGGTCCTACAAGCAAGAGTTGTTTTCTGGTAAGGAAAGTTACTATTGCGCTCTCCTTGCCATACACAGTGTAAACAGCACTCACGTCTGTTCCCATCAAGTACAGTGTATTGGACAGAAGAGGAGCTACAGTTCTTGTCAGTTTCCTAAGCAGAGTTGAAGTACATATGGTCCATGTGTGTAGGAAGCACAGTTCTTTTGTTCTGATCAAGCTCACTGTATGGACCCCATAGGAAACACAGTAGAGTAGAAAAGTGCTCTTTTCTAAAGCAGTGCGTTTCTTGTAAGGCGAGCTAGCGTTTGTTTCCCAGTCCTAAATGGAGTTGAATCACATGCAGTTTCTGGTCCTACGAGCAAGAGTTGTTTTCTGGTAAGAGGAGTCACTATTGCGCTCCAAATGCCATACACAGTGCAAATAGCACTCGCGTCTGTTCCCAGCAAGTACAGTGTATTGGACTGAATAGGAGCTACTGTTCTTGTCAGTTTCTTAAGCAGAGTTGAACTAGATATGGTCCATGTGTGTAGGAAGCACAGTTCTTTTGTTCTGACCAACCTCACTGTTTAGACCCTATAGGAAACACAGTAAAGTAGAAGAGTGCTCTTTTCTCAAAAGCAGAGTGAGTTTCTTGTAAGGCGAGCTAGTGTTTGTTTCCCAGTCCTAAATGGAGTTGAATCACATGCAGTTTGTGGTCCTACTAGCAAGAGTTGTTTTATGGTAAGAATAGTCACTATTGCGCTGCCATTGCCATACACAGGACAAATAGCACTGGCGTCTGTTCCCAGCAAGTAAAGTGTATTGGACTGAAGAGGATCTACTGCTCTGGTCGGGTTCCTAAGCAGAATTGAACTAGATATGGCCGTGTGTGTAGGAAGCAAAGTTCTTTTGTTCTGAGCAAGCTCACTGTTCTGGCCCTATAGGAAACACAGTACAGTAGAGGAGTGCTCTTTTCTCAAAAGCAGAGTGTGTTTCTTGTAAGGCGAGCTCGCGTTTGTTTCCCAGTCCTAAATGGAGTTTAGTCACATGCAGTTTCTGGTCCTACGAGCAAGAGTTGTTTTCTGGTAAGGAAAGTCAATATTGCACTCCCATTGCCATAAACAGTATAAATAGCCCTCCCGTCTTTTCCCAGCAAGTACAGTGTATTGGAATGAAGAGGAGCTACTGTTCTTGTCAGTTTCCTAAGAAGAGTTGAACTAGATATGGCACGTGTGTGTAGGAAGCACGGTTCTTTTTTTCTGAGCAAGCTCACTGTTCTGGCCCTATAGGAAACACAGTAGAGTAGAAGAGTGCTCTTTTCTCAAAAGCAGAGTGTCTTTCTTGTAAAGCAGCTAGAGTTTGTTTCCCAGTCCTAAATGGAGTTGAGTCACATGCAGTTTTTTGTCCTATGAGCAAGAGTTGTTTTCTGGTAACACGAGTCACTATTGTGCTCCAATTGCCATACACAGTGCAAATAGCACTGGCGTCTGTTCCCAGCAAGTACAGTCTATTGCACTGAAGAGGATCTACTGTACTTGTCAGTTTCCAAAGAAGAGTTGAACTAGATATGACCCGTGTTTGGGAAGCACAGTTCTTTTGTTCTGAGCAAGATAACTGTTCTGGCCTGTAGGAAACACAATAGAGAAGAAGAGTCCTCTTTTCTCTAAAGCAGTGTGTTTCTTGTAAGGCGAGCTAGCGCTTGTTTCCCAGTCAAAAATGGAGTTGAATCACATGCAGTTTCTGGTCCTACGAGCAAGTGTTTTTTATGGTAAGAATAGTAACTATTGCGCTGCCATTGCCATACACAGGACAAATAGCACTGGTGTCTGTTCCCAGTAAGTACAGTGTATTGGACTCAAGAGGATCTACTGTTCTTGTCAGGTTCCTAAGCAGAACTGAACTAAATATGGCCATGTGTGTAGGAAGCACAGTTCTGTTATTCTGAGCAAGCTTACTGTTTTGGCCCTATAGGAAACACAGTAGACTAGAAGAGTGCTCTTTTCTCAAAAGCAGAGTGTGTTTCTTGTAAGGCGAGCTAGCATTTGTTTCCCAGTCCTAAATGGAGTTGAATCACATGCAGTTTCTGGTCCTACGAGCAAGAGTTGTTTTCTGGTAAGGAAAGTCACTATTGCGCTCCCTTTGCCATACACAGTGCAAATAGCTCTCGCGTCTGTTCCCAGCAATTACAGTGTATCGGACTGAAGAGGAGCTACTGTTCTTGTTAGTTTCCTAAGCAGAGTTGAACTAGATATGGCCCGTGTGTTTAGGAAGCACAGTCATTATGTTCTGAGCAAGCTCACTGCTCTGGCCCTATAGGAAACACAGTAGAGTAGAAGAGTGCTCTTTTCTCTAAATCAGAGTGTGTTTCTTGTAAGGCGAGCTCGCGTTTCTTTCCCAGTCCTAAATGGAGTTGAGTCACATGCAGTTTTTGGTCCTACGAGCAAGAGTTGTTTTCTGGTAAGAAGAGTCACTATTGTGCTCCAAATGCCATACACAGTGCAAATAGCACTCGGGTCTGTTCCAAGCAATTACAGTGTATTGGACTGAATAGGAGCTACTGTTCTTGTCAGTTTCATAAGCAGAGTTGAACTAGATATGATCCATGTGTGTAGGAAGCACAGTTCTTTTGTTCTGAGCAAGCTCACTGTTTGGACCCCATAGGAAACACAGTAGAGTAGAAGAGTGCTCTTTTCTCAAAAGCAGAGTGTGTTTCTTGTAAGGCCAGCTAGCATTTGTTTCCCAGTCCTAAATGGCGTTGAATCACATGCAGTTTGTGGTCCTACGAGCAAGAGTTGTTTTCTGGTAAAGAAAGTTACTATTGCGCTTTCCTTGCCATACACAGTGTAAATAGCACTCACGTCTGTTCCCATCAAGTACAGTGTATTGGACTGAAGAGGAGCTACTGTTCTTGTCAGTTTCCTAAGCAGAGTTGAACTACATATAGTCCGTGTGTGTAGGAAGCACAGTTCTTTTGTTCTGAGCAAGCTCACTGTTTGGACCCCATAGGAAACACAGTAGAGTAGAAGAGTGCTCTTTTCTACAAAGCAGTGTGTTTGTTGTAAGGCGAGCTAGCATTTCTTTCCCAGTCCTAAATGGAGTTGAATCACATGCAGTTTCTGGTCCTAGGAGCAAGAGTTGTTTTCTGGTAAGGAAAGTCACTATTGCACTCCCATTGCCATAAACAGTGCAAATAGCCCTCCCGTCTGTTCCCAGCAAGTACAGTGTATTGGACTGAATAGGAGCTACTGTTCTTGTCAGTTTCCTAAGAAGAGTTGAACTAGATATGGCCCGTGTGGGTAGGAAGCACAATTCTTTTTTTCTGAGCAAGCTCACTGTTCTGGCCCTATAGGAAACACAGTAGAGAAGAAGAGTGCTCTTTTCTCAAAAGCAGAGTGTGTTTCTTGTAAAGTGAGCTAGAGTTTGTTTTCCAGTGCGAAATGGAGTTGAGTCACATGCAGTTTTTTGTCCTATGAGCAAGAGTTGTTTTCTGGTAAGACGAGAAACTATTGTGCTCCATTTGCCATACACAGTGCAAATAGCACTGGCGTCTGTTCCCAACAAGTACTGTGTATTGTACTGAAGAGGATCTACTGTTCTTGTCAGTTTCCTAAGCAGAGTTGAACTAGATATGGCCCGTGTGTGGGAAGCACAGTTCTTTTGTTCTGAGCAAGCTCACTGTTCTGGCACTGTATGAAACACAGTAAAGTAGAAGAGTGCTCTTTTTCTAAAGCAGAGTGTGTTTCTTGTAAGGAGAGCTAGCGTTTGTTTCCCAGTCCTAAATGGACTTGAATCACATGCAGTTTCTGGTCCTAGGAGCAATAGTTGTTTTATGGTAAGAATAATCACTATTGCGCTGCCATTGCCATACACAGGACAAATAGCACTGGCGTCTGTTCCCAGTAAGTACAGTGTATTGGACTGAAGAGGATCTACTGTTCTTGTCAGATTTATAAGCAGAATTGAACTAAATATGGCCGTGTGTGTAGGAAGCACAGTTCTTTTGTTCTGAGCAAGCTCACTGTTCTGGCCCTATAGCAAACACAGTAGAGTAGATTAGTGCTCTTTTCTGTAAAGCAGAGTGTGTTTCTTGTAAGGCGAGCTAGCGTTTGTTTCCTAGTCCTAAATGGAGTTGAATCACATGCAGTTTCTGGTCCTACGAACAAGAGTTGTTTTCTGGTAAGGAAAGTCACATGCGCACCCATTGCCATACACAGTGCAAATAGCACTCGCGTCTGTTCCCAGCAAGTACAGTGTATTGGACTGAAGAGGTGCTATTGTTCTTGTCTGTTTTCTAAGCAGAGTTGAACTAGATATGGCCCGTGTGTAGGAAGCACAGTTCTTTTGTTCTGAGCAAGCTCACTGTTTGGACCCCATAGGAAACACAGTAGAGTAGAAGAGTGCTCTTTTCTCTAAAGCAGAGTGTGTTTCTTGTAAGGCGAGCTAGCGTTTGTTTCCCAGTCCTAAATGGAGTGGAATCACATGCAGCTTCTGGTACTATGAGCAAGAGTTGTTTTCTGGTAAGAAGAGTCACTATTGTGCTCCAAATGCCATACACAGTGCAAATAGCACTCGCGTCTGTTCCAGGCATGTACAGTGTATTGGATTGAATATGAGCTACTGTTCTTGTCAGTTTCCTAAGCAGAGTTGAACTAGATAGGGTCCATGTGTGTAGGAAGCACAGTTCTTTTGTTCTGAGCAAGCTCACTCTTTGGACCCCATAGGAAACACAGTAGAGTAGAAGAGTGCTCTTTTCTAATAAGCAGAGAGTGTTTCTTGTAAGGCGAGCTAGCATTTGTTTCCCAGTCCTAAGTTGCGTTGAATCACATGCAGTTTGTGTTCCTACGAACAAGAGTTGTTTTCTGGTAAGGAAAGTCACTATTGCGCTCCCATTGCCATACACAGGGCAAATAGCACTCGCGTCTTTTCCCAGCAAGTACAGTGTATTGGACTGAATAGGAGCTACTGTTCTTGTCAGTTTCCTAAGCAGAGTTGAACTACATATGGTCCTCGTGTGTAGGAAGCACAGTTCTTTTTTTCTGAGCAAGCTCACTGTTTGGACCCCATAGGAAACACAGTAGAGTAGAAGAGTGCTCTTTTCTCTAAAGCAGAGTGTGTTTCTTGTAAGGCGAGCTAGCGTTTGTGTCCCAGTTCTAAATGGAGTGGAATCACATGCAGTTTCTTGTCCTACGAGCAAGAGTTGTTTTATGATAAGAATAGTCACTATTGCGCTGACATTGCCATACACAGGACAAATAGCACTGGTGTCTGTTCCCAGCAAGTACAGTGTATTGGACTGAAGAGGATCTACTGTTCTTGTCAGGTTCCTAAGCAGAATTGAACTAGATATGGCCTTGTGTGTAGGAAGCACAGGTCTTTTGTTCTGAGCAAGCTCACTGTTCGGACCCCATGGGAAACACAGTAGAGTAGAAGAGTGCTCTTTTCTCAAAAGCAGAGTGTGTTTCTTGAAAGTTGAGCTAGTGTTTGTATACCAGTCCTAAATGGAGTTGAATCACATGCAGTTTCTGGTCCTAAGAGCAAGAGTTGATTTCTGGTAAGGAAAGTCACTATTGCGCTCCCCTTGCCAACATAGTGCAAATGGCTCTCGCGTCTGTTCCCAGCAAGTACAGTTTATTGGACTGAAGAGGATCTACTGTTCTTGTCAGTTTCCTAAGCAGAGTGGAACTAGATATGGCCCGTGTGTAGGAGTACAGTTCTTATGTTCTGAGCAAGCTCATTGTTCTGGCCCTACAGGAAACACAGTAGAGTAGAAGAGTGCTCTTTTCTCAAAAGCAGAGTGTGTTTTTGTAAGGCGAGCTAGCGTTTGTTTCCGAGTCCTAAATGGAGTTGAATCACATGCAGTTTCTGGTCCTACGAACAAGAGTTGTTTTCTGGTAAGGAAAGTCACTATTGCGCTCCCATTGCCATACACAGTGAAAATAGCCTTCCCGTCTGTTCCCAGCAAGTACAGTGTATTGGACTGAAGAGGAGCTACAGTTCTTCCCAGTTTCCTAAGCAGAGTTGAACTAGATATGGCCTGTGTGTTTAGGAAGTACAGTTCTTTTTTTCTGAGCAAGCTCACTGTTCCGGCCCTATAGGAAACACAGTAGAGTAGATGAGTGCTCTTTTCTCTAAAGCAGAGTGTGTTTCTTGTAAAGCGAGCTAGAGTTTGTTTCCCAGTCCTAAATGGATTTGAATCACATGCAGTTTCTTGTCCTACAGGCAAGAGTTGTTTTCTGGTAAGAAGAGTCACTATTGCGCTGCCATTGCCCTACACAGGACAAATACCACTGGCGTCTGTTCCCAGCAAGTACAGTGTATTGGACTGAAGAAGATCTACTATTCTTGTCAGGTTCCTAAGCAGACTTGAACGAGATATGGCCGTGTGTGTAGGAAGCACAGTTCCTTTGTTCTGAGCAAGCTCACTGTTCGGACCCCATAGGAAACACAGTAGAGTAGAAGAGTGCTCTTTTCTCAAAAGCAGAGTGTGTTTCTTGAAAGTCGAGCTAGCGTTTGTTTCCCAGTCCTAAATGGAGTTGAATCACATGCAGTTTCTGGTCCTAAGAGCAAGAGTTGATTTCTGGTAAGGAAAGTCACTATTGCGCTCCCCTTGCCATAAATAGTGCAAATAGCTCTCGCGTCTGTTCCCAGCAAGTACAGTGTATTGGACTGAAGAGGATCTACTGTTCTTTTCAGTTTCCTAAGCAGAGTGGAACTAGACATGGCCCGTGTGTAGGAGCACAGTTCTTATGTTCTGAGCAAGCTCAATGTTCTGGCCCTACAGGAAACACAGTAGAGTAGAAGAGTGCTCTTTTCTCAAAAGCAGAGTGTGTTTTTGTAAGGCGAGCTAGCGTTTGTTTCCTAGTCCTAAATGGAGTTGAATCACATGCAGATTCTGGTCCTATGAACAAGAGTTGTTTTCTGGTAAGGAAAGTAACTATTGTGCTCCCATTGCCATACACAAGACAAATAGCACTCGCGTCTTTTCCCAGCAAGTACAGTGTATTGGACTGAATAGGAGCTACTGTTCTTGTCAGTTTACTAAGCAGAGTTGAACTAGATATGGCCTGTGTGTGGGAAGCACAGTTCTTTTGTTCTGAGCAAGCTCACTGTTCTGGCCCTGTAGGAAACACAGTAGAGTAGAAGAGTGCTCTTTTCTCTAAAGCAGTGTGTTTCTTGTAAGGCGAGCTAGCGTTTGTTTCCCAGTCCTAAATGGAGTGGAATCACATGCAGTTTCTGCTCCTACGAGCAAGAGTTGTTTTCTGGTAAGGAAAGTCACTATTGCGCTCCCATTGCCATACACAGTGCAAATAGCCTTCCCGTCTGTTCCCAGCAAGTACAGTGTATTGGACTGAAGAGGAGCTACAGTTCTTCCCAGTTTCCTTAGCAGAGTTGAACTAGATATGGCCCGTGTGTTTAGGAAGTACAATTTTTTTTTCTGAGCAAGCTCACTGTTCCGGCCCTATAGGAAACACAGTAGAGTAGAAGAGTGCTCTTTTCACTAAAGCAGTGTGTGTTTCTTGTAAAGCGAGCTAGAGTTTGTTTCCCAGTCCTAAATGGAGTTGAGTCACATGCAGTTTCTTGTCCTACGAGCAAGAGATGTTTTCTGGTAAGAAGAGTCACTATTGCGCTGCCATTGCCCTACACAGGACAAATAACACTGGCGTCTGTTCCCAGCAAGTACAGTGTTTTGGACTGAAGAAGATCTACTATTCTTGTCAGGTTCCTAAGCAGACTTGAACGAGATATGGCCGTGTGTGTAGGAAGCACAGTTCCTTTGTTCTGAGCAATGTCACTGTTCGGACCCCATAGGAAACACAGTAGAGGAGAAGAGTGCTCTTTTCTCAAAAGCAGAGTGTGTTTCTTGAAAGTTGAGCTAGCGTTTGTTTCCCAGTCCTAAATGGAGTTGAATCACATGCAGTTTCTGGTCCTAAGAGCAAGAGTTGATTTCTGGTAAGGAAAGTCACTATTGCGCTCCCCTTGCCATACATAGTGCAAATAGCTCTCGCGTCTGTTCCCAGCAAGTACAGTGTATTGGACTGAAGAGGATCTACTGTTCTTGTCAGTTTCCTAAGCAGAGTGGAACTAGATATGGCCCGTGTGTAGGAGCACAGTTCTTATGTTCTGAGCAAGCTCATTGTTCTGGCCCTACAGGAAACACAGTAGAGTAGAAGAGTGCTCTTTTCTCAAAAGCAGAGTGTGTTTTTGTAAGGCGAGCTAGCGTTTGTTTCCTAGTCCTAAATGGAGTTGAATCACATGCAGTTTCTGGTCCTACGAACAAGAGTTGTTTTCTGGTAAGGAAAGTCACTATTGCGCTCCCATTGCCATACACAAGACAAATAGCACTTGCGTCTTTTCCCAGCAAGTACAGTGTATTGGACTGAATAGGAGCTACTGTTCTTGTCAGTTTACTAAGCAGAGTTGAACTAGATATGGCCCGTGTGTGGGAAGCACAGTTCTTTTGTTCTGAGCAAGCTCACTGTTCTGGCCCTGTAGGAAACACAGTAGAGTAGAAGAGTGCTCTTTTCTCTAAAGCAGTGTGTTTCTTGTAAGGCGAGCTAGCGTTTGTTTCCCAGTCCTAAATGGAGTTGAATCTCATGCAGTTTCCGGACCTACGAGCAAGAGTTGTTTTCTGGTAAGGAAAGTCACTATTGCGCTCCCACTGCCATACACAGTGCAAATAGCACATGCGTCTGTTCCCAGCAAGTACAGTGTATTGGACTGAAGAGGACCTACTGTTTTACTCAGTTTCCTAGAGCAGAGTTGAACTAGATATGGCCCGTTTGTGTAGGAAGCACAGTTCTTATGTTCTGAGCAAGCTCACTGTTCTGGCCCTATAGGAAACACAGTAGAGTAGAAGAGTGCTCTTTTCTCTAAAGCAGAGTGTGTTTCTTGTAAGGAGAGCTAGCGTTTGTTTCCAGTCCTAAATATAGTTGAATCACATGCAGTTTCTGGTCTTAGGAGCAAGAGGTTTTTTATGGTAAGAATAGTCACTATTGCGCTACCATTGCCGTACACAGGACAAATAGCACTGGCGTCTGTTCCCAGCAAGTCCAGTGTATTGGACTTAAGAGGATCTACTGTTCTTGTCAGGTTCCTAAGCAGAATTGAACTAAATATGGCCGTGTGTGTAGGAAGCACAGTTCTTTTGTTCTGAGCAAGCTTACTGTTTTGGCCCTATAGGAAACACCGTAGAGAACAGTGCTCTTTTCTCAAAAGCAGAGTGTGTTTCTTGTAAGGCGAGCTAGCATTTGTTTCCCAGTCCTAAATGGAATGCATGAATCACATGCAGTTTCTGGTCCTACGAGCAAGAGTTGTTTTCTGGTAAGGAAAGTCACTATTGCTCTCGCTTTGCCATACACAGTGCAAATAGCACTCGCGTCTGTTCCCAGAAAGTACAGTGTATCGGACTGAAGAGGAGCTACTGTTCTTGTCAGTTTCCTAAGCAGAGTTGAACTAGATATGGCCCGTGTGTTTAGGAAGCAGAGTTATTATGTTCTGAGCAAGCTCACTGTTTGGACCCCATAGGAAACACAATAGAGTAGAAGAGTGCTCTTTTCTCTAAAGCAGTGTGTTTGTTGTAAGTCGAGCTAGCATTTCTTTCCCAGTCCTAAATGGAGTTGAATCACATGCAGTTTCTGGTCCTACAAGCAAGAGTTGTTTTCTGGTAAGGAAAGTCACTATTGCGCTCCCATTGCCATACACAGTGCAAATAGCCCTCCTGTCTGTTCCCAGCAAGTACAGTGTATTGGACTGAAGAGGAGCTACTGTTCTTGTCAGTTTCCTAAGAACAGTTGAACTAGATATGGCCCGTGTGTGTAGGAAGCACAGTTCATTTGTTCTGAGCAAGCTCACTGTTCTGGCCCTATAGGAAACACAGTAGAGTAGAAGAGTGCTCTTTTCTCAAAAGCAGAGTGTGTTTCTTGTAAGACGAGCTAGAGTTTGTTTCCCAGTCCTAAATGTAGTTGAGTCACATGCAGTTTTTTGTCCTACGAGCAAGAGTTGTTTTCTGGTAAGACGAGTCACTATTGTGCTCCAATTGCCATACACAGTGCATATAGCACTCGCGTCTGTTCCCCGCAAGTAAAGTGTATTGGACTGAAGAGGAGCTACTGTTCTTGTCAGATTCCTAAGCAGAGTTGAACTAGATATGGCCCGTGTGTGTAGGAAGCACAGTTATTATGTTCTGAGCAAGCTCACTGTTCTGGCCCTACAGGAAACACAGTAGAATAGAAGAGTGCTCTTTTCTCTAAAGCAGTGTGTTTGTTGTAAGTCGAGCTAGCATTTCTTTCCCAGTCCTAAATGGAGTTGAATCACATGCAGTTTCTGGTCCTAGGAGCAAGAGTTGTTTTCTGGTAAGGAAAGTCACTATTGCGCTCCCATTGCCATTCACAGTGCAAATAGCCTTCCCGTCTGTTCCCAGCAAGTACAGTGTATTGGACTGAAGAGGAGCTACTGTTCTTCCCAGTTTCTTAAGCAGAGTTGAACTAGATATGGCCCGTGTGTTTAGGAAGTACAGTTCCTTTTTTCTGAGCAAGCTCACTGTTCTGGCCCTATAGGAAACACAGTAGAGTAGAAGAGTGCTCTTTTCTCAAAAGCAGAGTGTGTTTCTTGTAAAGCGAGCTAGAGTTTGTTTCCCAGTCCTAAATGGAGTTGAATCACATGCAGTTTCTGGTCCTACGAGCAAGAGTTGTTTTCTGGTAAGAAGAGTCACTATTGCGCTGCCATTGCCCTACACAGGACAAATACCACTGGCGTCTGTTCCCAGCAAGTACAGTGTATTGGACTGAAGAAGATCTACTATTCTTGTCAGGTTCCTAAGCAGACTTGAACGAGATATGGCCGTGTGTGTAGGAAGCACAGTTTTTTTGTTCTGAGCAAGCTCACTTTTCGGAACACATAGGAAACACAGTAGAGTAGAAGAGTGCTCTTTTCTCAAAAGCAGAGTGTTTTTCTTGGAAGTGGAGCTAGAGTTTGTTTTCCAGTCCTAAATGGAGTTGAGTCACATGCAGTTTTTTGTGCTACGAGCAAGAGTTGCTTTCTGGTAAGACAAGTTACTATTGTGCTCCAATTGCCATACACAGTGCAAATAGCACTCGCGTCTGTTCCCCGCAAGTACAGTGTATTCGCCTGAAGAGGAGCTACTGTTCTTGTTTGTTTCCTAAGCAGAGTTGAACTAGATATGGCCCGTGTGTGTAGGAAGCACAGTTCTTTTGTTCTGAGCAAGCTCACTCTTTGGACCCCATAGGAAACACAGTAGAGTAGAAGAGTGCTCTTTTCTCTAAAGCAGAGTGTGTTTCTTGTAAGGCGAGCTAGCGTTTGTTTCCCAGTCCTAAATGGAGTGGAATCACATGCAGTTTCTGGTCCTACGAGCAAGAGTTGTTATCTGGTAAGGAAAGTCACTATTGCGCTCCCATTGCCATACACAGTGCAAATAGCACTCGCGTCTGTTCTCAGCAAGTACAGTGTATCGAACTGAAGAGGAGCTACTGTTCTTGTCAGTTTCCTAAGCAGAGTTGAACTAGATATGGCCCGTGTGTGTAGGAAGCACAGTTCTTTTGTTCTGAGCAAGCTCACTGTACTTGCCCTACAGGAAACACAGTAGAGTATATGAATGCTTTTTTCTCTAAAGCAGAGTGTGTTTCTTGTAAGGCGAGCTAGCGTTTGTGTCCCAGTCCTAAATGGAGTGGAATCACATGCAGTTTCTGGTCCTAAGAGCAAGAGTTGATTTCTGGTAAAACAAGTCACTATTGTGCTCCAATTGCCATACACAGTGCAAATAGCACTCGCGTCTGTTCCCCGCAAGTACAGTGTATTCGCCTGAAGAGGATCTACTGTTCTTGTCAGGTTCCTAAGCAGAATTTAATTAGATATGGCCGTGTGTGTAGGAAGCACAGTTCTTTTGTTCTGAGCAAGCTCACTGTTCGGACCCCATAGGAAACACAGCAGAGTAGAAGAGTGCTCTTTTCTCAAAAGCAGAGTGTGTTTCTTGAAAGTCGAGCTAGCGTTTGTTTCCCAGTCCTAAATGGAGTTGAATCACATGCAGTTTCTGGTCCTAAGAGCAAGAGTTGATTTCTGGTAAGGAAATTCACTATTGCGCTCCCCTTGCCATACATAGTGCAAATAGCTCTCGTGTCTGTTCCCAGCAAGTACAGTGTATCGGATTGAAGAGGATCTACTGTTCTTGTCAGTTTCCTAAGCAGAGTGGAACTAGATATGGCCCGTGTGTAGGAGCACAGTTCTTATGTTCTGAGCAAGCTCATTGTTCTGGCCCTACAGGAAACACAGTAGAGTAGAAGAGTGCTCTTTTCTCTAAAGCAGTGTGTTTCTTGTAAGGCGAGCTAGCGTTTGTTTCCCAGTCCTAAATGGAGTTGAATCACATGCAGTTTCTGGTCCTACGAACAAGAGTTGTTTTCTGGTAAGGAAAGTCACTATTGCGCTCCCAATGCCATACACAGTGCAAATAGCACTCGCGTCTGTTCCCAGCAATTACAGTGTATCGGACTGAAGAGGAGCTACTGTTCTTGTTAGTTTCCTAAGCAGAACTGAACTAAATATGGCCATGTGTGTAGGAAGCACAGTTCTGTTATTCTGAGCAAGCTTACTGTTTTGGCCCTATAGGAAACACAGTAGACTAGAAGAGTGCTCTTTTCTCAAAAGCAGAGTGTGTTTCTTGTAAGGCTAGCTAGCATTTGTTTCCCAGTCCTAAATGGAGTTGAATCACATGCAGTTTCTGGTCCTACGAGCAAGAGTTGTTTTCTGGTAAGGAAAGTCACTATTGCGCTCCCTTTGCCATACACAGTGCAAATAGCACTCGCGTCTGTTCCCAGCAATTACAGTGTATCGGACTGAAGAGGAGCTACTGTTCTTGTTAGTTTCCTAAGCAGAGTTGAACTAGATATGGCCCGTGTGTTTAGGAAGCACAGTCATTATGTTCTGAGCAAGCTCACTGCTCTGGCCCTATAGGAAACACAGTAGAGTAGAAGAGTGCTCTTTTCTCTAAAGCAGAGTGTGTTTCTTGTAAGGCGAGCTCGCGTTTCTTTCCCAGTCCTAAATGGAGTTGAGTCACATGCAGTTTTTGGTCCTACGAGCAAGAGTTGTTTTCTGGTAAGAAGAGTCACTATTGTGCTCCAAATGCCATACACAGTGCAAATAGCACTCGGGTCTGTTCCAAGCAATTACAGTGTATTGGACTGAATAGGAGCTACTGTTCTTGTCAGTTTCATAAGCAGAGTTGAACTAGATATGATCCATGTATGTAGGAAGCACATTTCTTTTGTTCTGAGCAAGCTCACTGTTTGGACCCCATAGGAAACACAGTAGAGTAGAAGAGTGCTTTTTTCTCAAAAGCAGAGTATGTTTCTTGTAAGGCCAGCTAGCATTTGTTTCCCAGTCCTAAATGGCGTTGAATCACATTCAGTTTGTGGTCCTACGAGCAAGAGTTGTTTTCTGGTAAGGAAAGTTACTATTGCGCTCTCCTTGCCATACACAGTGTAAATAGCACTCACGTCTGTTCCCATCAAGTACAGTGTATTGGACTGAAGAGGAGCTACTGTTCTTGTCAGTTTCCTAAGCAGAGTTGAACTACATATAGTCCGTGTGTGTAGGAAGCACAGTTCTTTTGTTCTGAGCAAGCTCACTGTTTGGAACCCATAGGAAACACAGTAGAGTAGAAGAGTGCTCTTTTCTCCAAAGCAGTGTGTTTGTTGTAAGGCGAGCTAGCATTTCTTTCCCAGTCCTAAATGGAGTTGAATCACATGCAGTTTCTGGTCCTAAGAGCAAGAGTTGTTTTCTGGTAAGGAAAGTCACTATTGCGCTCCCATTGCCACACACAGTGCAAATAGCCCTCCCGTCTGTTCCCAGCAAGTACAGTGTATTGGACTGAAGAGGAGCTACTGTTCTTGTCAGTTTCCTAAGGAGAGTTGAACTAGATATGGCCCGTGTGGGTAGGAAGCACAATTCTTTTTTTCTGAGCAAGCTCACTGTTCTGGCCCTATAGGAAACACAGTAGAGAAGAAGAGTGCTCTTTTCTCAAAAGCAGAGTGTGTTTCTTGTAAAGTGAGCTAGAGTTTGTTTTCCAGTCCGAAATGGAGTTGAGTCACATGCAGTTTTTTGTCCTATGAGCAAGAGTTGTTTTCTGGTAAGACGAGAAACTATTGTGCTCCAATTGCCATACACAGTGCAAATAGCACTGGCGTCTGTTCCCAGCAAGTACTGTGTATTGTACTGAAGAGGATCTACTGTTCTTGTCAGTTTCCTAAGCAGAGTTGAACTAGATATGGCCCGTGTGTGGGAAGCACAGTTCTTTTGTTCTGAGCAAGCTCACTGTTCTGGCACTGTATGAAACACAGTAAAGTAGAAGAGTGCTCTTTTTCTAAAGCAGAGTGTGTTTCTTGTAAGGAGAGCTAGCGTTTGTTTCCCAGTCCTAAATGGACTTGAATCACATGCAGTTTCTGGTCCTAGGAGCAAGAGTTGTTTTACGGTAAGAATAGTCACTATTGCGCTGCCATTGCCATACACAGGACAAATAGCACTGGCGTCTGTTCCCAGCAAGTACAGTGTATTGGACTGAAGAGGATCTACTGTTCTTGTCAGATTTATAAGCAGAATTGAACTAAATATGGCCGTGTGTGTAGGAAGCACAGTTCTTTTGTTCTGAGCAAGCTCACTGTTCGGACCCAATAGGAAACACAGTAGAGTAGAAGAGTGCTCTTTTCTCAAAAGCAGAGTGTGTTTTTTGTAAGGCAAGCTATCGTTTGTTTCCCAGTCCTAAATGGAGTTGAATCACATGCAGTTTCTGGTCCTACGAGCAAGAGTTGTTTTCTGGTAAGGAAAGTCACTATTGCGCTCCCTTTGCCATACACAGTGCAAATAGCACTCGCGTCTGTTCCCAGCAATTACAGTGTATCGGACTGAAGAGGAGCTACTGTTCTTGTTAGTTTCCTAAGCAGAGTTGAAGTAGATATGGCCCGTGTGTTTAGGAAGCATAGTTATTATGTTCTGAGCAAGCTCACTGTTCTGGCCCTATAGGAAACACAGTAGAGTAGAAGAGTGCTCTTTTCTCTAAAGCAGAGTGTGTTTCTTGTAAGGCGAGCTCGCGTTTGTTTCCCAGTCCTAAACGGATTTGTGTCACATGCAGTTTTTGGTCCTACGAGCAAGAGTTGATTTCTGGTAAGAAGAGTCACTATTGTGCTCCAAATGCCATACACAGTGCAAATAGCACTCGCGTCTGTTCCCAGCATGTACAGTGTATTGGACTGAATAGGAGCTACTGTTCTTGTCAGTGTCCTAAGCAGAGTTGAACTAGATATGGTCCATGTGTGTAGGAAGCACAGTTCTTTTGTTCTGAGCAAGCTCACTGTTTGGACCCCATAGGAAACACAGTAGAGTAGAAGAGTGCTCTTTTCTAAAAAACAGAGAGTGTTTCTTGTAAGGCGAGCTAGCATTTGTTTCCCAGTCCTAAATGGCGATGAATCACATGCAGTTTGTGTTCCTACGAGCAAGAGTTTTTTTCTGGTAAGGAGAGTCACTATTGTGCTGTCACTGCCACACAGTGCAAATAGCACTCGCGTCTGTTCCCAGCAAGTGCAGTGTATCGGACTGAAGAGGAGCTACTGTTCTTGTCAGTTTCTTAAGCAGAGTTGAGCTAGATATGGCCCGTGTGTGTAGGAAGCACAGTTCTTATGTTCTGAGCAAGCTCACTGTTCTGGCCCTATAGGAAACACAGTAGAGTAGATGAGTGCTCTTTTCTCTAAAGCAGAGTGTGTTTTTTGTAAGGCGAGCTAGCGTTTGTTTCGCAGTCCTAAATGGAGTTGAATCCCATGCAGTTTCTGGTACTACGAGCAAAAGTTGTTTCCTGGTAAGAAAAGTCACTATTGTGCTAAAAATGCCATACACAGTGCAAATAGCACTCGCGTCTGTTCCCAGCATGTACAGTGTATTGGACTGAATAGGAGCTACTGTTCATGTCAGTTTCCTAAGCAGAGTTGAACTAGATATGGCCCGTGTGTGTAGGAAGCACAGTTCTTATGTTCTGAGCAAGCTCACTGTTCTGGCCCTATAGCAAACACAGTAGAGTAGATGAGTGCTCTTTTCTGTAAAGTAGAGTGTGTTTCTTGTAAGGCGAGCTAGCGTTTGTTTCCTAGTCCTAAATGGAGTTGAATCACATGCAGTTTCTGGTCCTACGAACAAGAGTTGTTTTCTGGTAAGGAAAGTAACATTGCGCACCCATTGCCATACACAGTGCAAATAGCACTCGCGTCTGTTCCCAGCAAGTACAGTGTATTGGACTGAATAGGTGCTATTGTTCTTGTCTGTTTTCTAAGCAGAGTTGAAGTAGATATGGCCCTTGTGTGTAGGAAGCACAGTTCTTTTGTTCTGAGCAAGCTCACTGTTTGGACCCCATAGGAAACACAGTAGAGTAGAAGAGTGCTCTTTTCTCTAAAGCAGAGTGTGTTTCTTGTAAGGCGAGCTAGCGTTTGTTTCGCAGTCCTAAATGGAGTTGAATCCCATGCAGTTTCTGGTCCTATGAGCAAGAGTTGTTTTCTGGTAAGAAGAGTCACTATTGTGCTCCAAATGCCATACACAGTGCAAATAGCACTCGCGTCTGTTCCAGGCATGTACAGTGTATTGGATTGAATAGGAGCTACTGTTCTTGTCAGTTTCCTAAGCAGAGTTGAACTAGATAGGGTCCATGTGTGTAGGAAGCACAGTTCTTTTGTTCTGAGCAAGCTCACTCTTTGGACCCCCATAGGAAACACAGTAGAGTAGAAGACTGCTCTTTTCTAATAAGCAGAGAGTGTTTCTTGTAAGGCGAGCTAGCATTTGTTTCCCAGTCTTAAGTGGCGTTGAATCACATGCAGTTTGTTTTCCTACGAACAAGAGTTGTTTTCTGGTAAGGAAAGTCACTATTGCGCTCCCATTGCCATACACAGGGCAAATAGCACTCGCGTCTTTTCCCAGCAAGTACAGTGTATTGGACTGAATAGGAGCTACTGTTCTTGTCAGTTTCCTAAGCAGAGTTGAACTAGATATGGTCCATGTGTGTAGGAAGCACAGGTCTTTTGTTCTGAGCAAGCTCACTGTTTAGACCCAATAGGAAACACAGAAGAGTAGAAGAGTGCTCTTTTCTCTAAAGCATAGTGTGTTTCTTGTAAGGCGAGCTAGCATTTGTTTCCCAGTCCTAAACGGAGTTGAATCACATGCAGTTTCTGGTCCGACGAGCAAGAGTTGTTTTCTGGTAAGGAAAGTCACTATTGCGCTCCCATTGCCATACACAGTGCAAATAGCACTCGCGTCTGTTCCCAGCAAGTACAGTGTATCGGACTGAATAGGAGCTACTGTTCTTGTTAGCTTCCTAAGCAGAGTTGAAATAGATATGGCCCGTGTGTAGGAAGCACAGTTCTTTTGTTCTGAGCAAGCTCACTGTTCTGGCCCTATAGGAAACACAGTAGAGTAGAAGAGTGCTCTTTTCTCTAAAGCAGATTGTGTTTCTTGTAAGGCGAGCTAGCGTTTGTGTCCCAGTGCTAAATGGAGTGGAATCACATGCAGTTTCTGGTCCTACGAGCAAGAGTTGTTTTATGATAAGAATAGTCACTATTGCGCTGCCATTGCCATACACAGGACAAAGAGCACTGGCTTCTGTTCCCAGCAGTACAGTGTATTGGACTGAAGAGGAGCTACTGTTCTTGTCAGGTTCCTAAGCAGAATTGAACTAGATATGGCTGTGTGTGTAGGAAGCACAGTTCTTTTGTTCTGAGAAAGCTCACTGTTCGGACCCAATAGGAAACACAGTAGAGTAGAAGAGTGCTCTTTTCTCTAAAGCAGAGTGTGTTTCTTGTAAGGTGAGC
Source organism: Peromyscus eremicus (assembly GCF_949786415.1). Classification (NCBI taxonomy): domain Eukaryota; kingdom Metazoa; phylum Chordata; class Mammalia; order Rodentia; family Cricetidae; genus Peromyscus; species Peromyscus eremicus. Next base: position 28,679 of record NW_026737195.1, on the reverse strand, counting down.
TAGCATTTGTTTCCCAGACCTAAATGGAGTTGAGTCACATGCAGTTTTTTGTCCTACGAGCAGGAGTTGTTTTCTGGTAAGACGAGTCACTATTGTGCTCCAATTGCCATACACAGTGCAAATAGCACTCGCGTCTCTTCCCCTCAAGTACAGTGTATTGGACTGAAGAGGAGCTACTGTTCTTGTCAGTTTCCTAAGCAGTGTTGAACTAGATATGGTCGATGTGTGTAGGAAGCACAGTTCTTTTGTTCTGAGCAAGCTCACTGTTTGGACCCCATAGGAAACACAGTAGAGTAGAAGAGTGCTCTTTTCTCAGAAGCAGAGTGTGTTTCTTGTAAGGCGAGCTAGCATTTGTTTCACAGTCCTAAATGGCGTTGAATCACATGGAGTGTGTGGTCCTACGAGCAAGAGTTGTTTTCTGGTAAGGAAAGTCACTATTGCGCTCCCTTTGCCATACACAGTGCAAATAGCACTCGCGTCTGTTCCCAGCAAGTACAGTGTATTGGACTGAAGAGGAGCTACTGTTCTTATCAGTTTCCTAAGCAGAGTTGAACTAGATATGGCCCGTGTGTCTAGGAAGCACAGTTCATTTCTTCTGAGCAAGCTCACTGTTCTGGCCCTATAGGAAACACAGTAGAGTAGAAGAGTGCTCTTTTCTCAAAAGCAGAGTGTGTTTCTTGTAAGGCGAGCTAGAGTTTGTTTCATAGTCGTAAATGGAGTTGAATCACATGCAGTTTCTGGTACTACGAACAAGAGTTGTTTTCTGGTAAGGAAAGTCACTATTGCGCTCCCATTGCCATACACAGTGCAATAGCACTCGCGTCTGTTCCCAGCAAGTACAGTGTATCGGACTGAATAGGAGCTACTGTTCTTGTCAGTTTCCTAAGCAGAGTTGAACTAGATATGGCCCGTGTGTAGGAAGCACAGTTCTTTTGTTCTGAGCAAGCTCACTGTTCTGGCCCTATAGGAAACACAGTAGAGTAGAAGAGTGCTCTTTTCTCTAAAGCAGATTGTGTTTCTTGTAAGGCGAGCTAGCGTTTGTGTCCCAGTCCTAAATGGAGTGGAATCACATGCAGTTTCTGGTCCTACGAGCAAGAGTTGTTTTATGATAAGAATAGTCACTATTGCGCTGCCATTGCCATACACAGGACAAAGAGCACTGGCTTCTGTTCCCAGCAGTACAGTGTATTGGACTGAAGAGGAGCTACTGTTCTTGTCAGGTTCCTAAGCAGAATTGAACTAGATATGGCTGTGTGTGTAGGAAGCACAGTTCTTTTGTTCTGAGAAAGCTCACTGTTCGGACCCCATAGGAAACACAGTAGAGTAGAAGAGTGCTCTTTTCTCAGAAGCAGAGTGTGTTTCTTGTAAGGCGAGCTAGCATTTGTTTCCCAGTCCTAAATGGCGTTGAATCACATGGAGTGTGTGGTCCTACGAGCAAGAGTTGTTTTCTGGTAAGGAAAGTCACTATTGCGCTCCCTTTGCCATACACAGTGCAAATAGCACTCGCGTCTGTTTCCAGCAAGTACAGTGTATCGGACTGAAGAGGAGCTACTGTTCTTATCAGTTTCCTAAGCAGACTTGAACTAGATATGGTCCATGTGTGTAGGAAGCACAGTACTTTGTTCTGAGCAAGCTCACTGTTTGGACCCCATAGGAAACACAGTAGTGTAGAAGAGTGCTCTTTTCTCTAAAGCAGAGTGTGTTTCTTGTAAGGCGAGCTAGCATTTGTTCCGCTGTCCTATATGGAGTTGAATCCCATGCAGTTTCTGGTACTACGAGCAAGAGTTGTTTTCTGGTAAGAAGATTCACTATTGCGCTGCCATTGCCATACACAGGACAAATAGCACTGGCATCTGTTCGCAGCAAGTACAGTGTATTGGACTGAAGAGGATGTACTGTTCTTGTCAGGTTCCTAAGCAGAATTGAACTAGATATGGTCCATGTGTGTAGGAAGCACAGTTCTTTTGTTCTGAGCAAGCTCACTGTTCGGACCCAACAAGAAACACAGTAGAGTAGAAGAGTGCTCTTTTCTCAAAAGCAGAGTGTGTTTTTTGTAAGGCAAGCTATCGTTTGTTTCCCAGTCCTAAATGGAGTTGAATCACATGAGTTTCTGGTCCTACGAGCTAGGGTTGTTTTCTGGTAAGGAAAGTCACTATTGTGCTCCCTTTGTCATACACAGTGCAAATAGCACTCGCGTCTGTTTCCAGCAAGTACAGTGTATCGGACTGAAGAGGAGCTACTGTTCTTGTCAGTTTCCTAAGCAGAGTTGAACTAGATATGGCCCGTGTGTTTAGGAAGCACAGTTATTATGTTCTGAGCAAGCTCACTGTTCTGGCCCTATAGGAAACACAGTAGAGTAGAAGAGTGCTCTTTTCTCTAAAGCAGAGTGTGTTTCTTGTAAGGCGAGCTCGCATTTGTTTCCCAGTCCTAAATGGATTTGAGTCACATGCAGTTTTCGGTCCTATGAGCAAGAGTTGTTTTCTGGTCAGAAGAGTCACTATTGTGCTCCAAATGCCATACACAGTGCAAAGAGCACTCGCGTCTGTTCCCAGCATGTACAGTGTATTGGACTGAACAGGAGCTACTGTGCTTGTCAGTTTCCTAAGCAGAGTTGAACTAGATATGGTCCATGTGTGTAGGAAGCACAGTTCTTTTGTTCTGAGCAAGCTCACTGTTTGGACCCCATAGGAAACACAGTAGAGTAGAAGAGTGCTCTTTTCTAAAAAGCAGAGAGTGTTTCTTGTAAGGAGAGCTAGCATTTGTTTCCCAGTCCTAAATGGCGTTGAATCACATGCAGTTTGTGGTCCTATGAGCAAGAGTTGTTTTCTGGTAAGGAAAGTCACTATTGCGCTCCCATTGCCATACACAGTGCAAATAGCACTCGCGTCTGTTCCCAGCAAGTACAGTGTATTGGACTGAAGAGGAGCTACTGTTCTTCTCAGTTTCCTAAGCAGAGTTGAACTAGATATGGCCCGTGTGTCTAGGAAGCACAGTTCATTTGTTCTGAGCAAGCTCACTGTTCTGGCCCTATAGGAAACACAGTAGAGTAGAAGAGTGCTCTTTTCTCTAAAGCAGAGTGTGTTTCTTGTAAGGCGAGCTAGCGTTTGTGTCCCAGTCCTAAATGGAGTGGAATCACATGCAGTTTCTGGTCCTACGAGCAAGAGTTGTTTTATGATAAGAATAGTCACTATTGCGCTGCCATTGCCATACACAGGACAAAGAGCACTGGCTTCTGTTCCCAGCAGTACAGTGTATTGGACTGAAGAGGAGCTACTGTTCTTGTCAGGTTCCTAAGCAGAATTGAACTAGATATGGCTGTGTGTGTAGGAAGCACAGTTCTTTTGTTCTGAGAAAGCTCACTGTTCGGACCCCATAGGAAACACAGTAGAGTAGAAGAGTGCTCTTTTCTCCAAAGCAGAGTGTGTTTCTTGTAAGGTGAGCTAGCGTTTGTTTCCCAGACCTAAATGGAGTTGAGTCACATGCAGTTTTTTGTCCTACGAGCAAGAGTTGTTTTCTGGTAAGACGAGTCACTATTGTGCTCCAATTGCCATACACAGTGCAAATATCACTCGCGTCTCTTCCCCGCAAGTACAGTGTATTGGACTGAAGAGGAGCTACTGTTCTTGTCAGTTTCCTAAGCAGTGTTGAACTAGATATGGTCGATGTGTGTAGGAAGCACAGTTCTTTTGTTCTGAGCAAGCTCACTGTTTGGACCCCATAGGAAACACAGTAGAGTAGAAGAGTGCTCTTTTCTCAGAAGCAGAGTGTGTTTCTTCTAAGGAGAGCTAGCATTTGTTTCACAGTCCTAAATGGCGTTGAATCACATGGAGTGTGTGGTCCTACGAGCAAGAGTTGTTTTCTGGTAAGGAAAGTCACTATTGCGCTCCCTTTGCCATACACAGTGCAAATAGCACTCGCGTCTGTTTCCAGCAATTACTGTGTATCGGACTGAAGAGGAGCTACTGTGCTTGTCAGTTTCCTAAGCAGAGTTGAACTAGATATGGTCCAAGTGTGTAGGAAGCACAGTTCTTTTGTTCTGACCAAGCTCACTGTTTGGACCCCATAGGAAACACAGTAGAGTAGAAGAGTGCTCTTTTCTAAAAAGCAGAGAGTGTTTCTTGTAAGGAGAGCTAGCATTTGTTTCCCAGTCCTAAATTGCGTTGAATCACATGCAGTTTGTGTTCCTACGAGCAAGAGTTGTTTTCTGGTAAGGAAAGTCACTATTGCGCTGTCATTGCCATACACAGGGCAATTGCACTCGCGTCTGTTCCCAGCAATTACAGTGTATTGGACTGAAGAGGAGCTGCTGTTCTTGTCAGTTTCATAAGCAGAGTTGAGCTAGATATGGTCCATGTGTGTAAAAAGCACAGTTCTTTTGTTCTGAGCAAGCTCACTGTTTGGACCCCATAGGAAACACAGTAGAGTAGAAGAGTGCTCTTTTCTCAAAAGCAGAGTGCGTTTCTTGTAAGGCGAGCTAGCATTTGTTTCCCAGTCCTAAATGGCGTTGAATCACATGCAGTTTCTGGTCCTACGAGCAAGAGTTGTTTTCTGGTAAGGAAAGTCACTATTGTGCTCTCATTGCCATACACAGTGCAAATAGCACTCGCGTTTGTTCCCAGAAAGCACAGTGTATTGGACTGAAGAGGAGATACTGTTCTTGTCAGTTTCCTAAGCAGAGTTGAACTACATATGGTCCGTGTTTGTAGGAAGCACAGTTCTTTTGTTCTGAGCAAGCTCACTGTTTGGACCCCATAGGAAACACATTAGTGTAGAATACTGCTCTTTTCTCAAAAGCAGAATGTGTTTCTTGTAAGGCGAGCTAGAGTTTGTTTCCCAGTCCTAAATGGAGTTGAGTCACATGCAGTTTTTTGTCCTACGAGCAAGAGTTGTTTTCTGGTAAGGAAAGTCACTATTGCGCTCTCATTGCTATACACAGTGCAAATAGCACTCCCATCTGTTCCCAGCAAGTACAGTGTATTGGACTGAAGAGGAGCTACTGTTCTTGTCAGTTTTCTAAGCAGAGTTGAACTACATATGGTCCGTGTGTGTAGGAAGCACAGTTCTTTTGTTCTGTGCAAGCTCTCTGTTTGGACCTCATAGGAAACACAGTAGAGTAGAAGAGTGCTCTTTTCTCTAAAGCAGAGTGTGTTTCTTGTAAGGCGAGCTCGCGTTTGTTTCCCAGTCCTAAATGGAGTTGAATCACATGCAGTTTCTGGTCCTCCAAGCAAGAGTTGTTTTCTGGTAAGGAAAGTTACTATTGTGCTCCCATTGCCATACACAGTGCAAATAGCACTGCCATCTGTTCCCAGCAAGTACAGTGTATTGGACTGAAGAGAAGCTACTGTTCTTCTCAGTTTCCTAAGCAGAGTTAAACTAGATATTGCCCGTGTGTGTAGGAAGCACAATTCTTTTTTTCTGAGCAAGCTCAATGTTCTGGCCCTATAGGAAACACATTAGAGTAGAATACTGCTCTTTTCTCAAAAGCAGAGTGTGTTTCTGTAAGGTGAGCTAGAGTTTGTTTCCCAGTCCTAAATGGAGTTGAGTCACATGCAGGTTTTTGTACTATGAGCAAGAGTTGTTTTCTGGTAAGACGAGTCACTATTGTGCTCCAATTGCCATTCACAGTGCAAATAGCACTCGCGTCTGTTCCCAGCAAGTACAGTGTATCGGACTGAAGAGGAGCTACTGTTCTTGTCAGTTTCCTAAGCAGAGTTGAACTAGATATGGCCCGTGTGTAGGAAGCACAGTTCTTTTGTTCTGAGCAAGCTCACTGTTCTGGCCCTATAGGAAACACAGTAGAGTAGAAGAGTGCTCTTTTCTCTAAAGCAGATTGTGTTTCTTGTAAGGCGAGCAAGCGTTTGTTTCCCAGTCCTCAATGGAGTTGAATCACATGCAGTTTCTGGTCCTACGAGCAAGAGTTGTTTTATGATAAGAATAGTCACTATTGCGCTGCCATTGTCATACACAGGACAAATAGCACTGGCGTCTGTTCCCAGCAGTACAGTGTATTGAACTGAAGAGGAGCTACTGTTCTTGTCAGGTTCCTAAGCAGAATTGAACTAGATATGGCTGTGTGTGTAGGAAGCACAGTTCTTTTGTTCTGAGAAAGCTCACTCTTCGGACCCCATAGGAAACACAGTACAGTAGAAGAGTGCTCTTTTCTCTAAAGCAGAGTGTGTTTCTTGTAAGGCGAGCTAGCGTTTGTTTCCCAGATCAAATGGAGTTGAGTCACATGCAGTTTTTTGTCCTACGAGCAAGAGTTGTTTTCTGGTAAGACGAGTCACTATTGTGCTCCAATTTCCATACACAGTGTAAATAGCACTCGCGTCTCTTCCCCGCAAGTACAGTGTATGGACTGAAGAGGAGCTACTGTTCTTGTCAGTTTCCTAAGCAGAGTTGAACTAGATATGAACGATGTGTGTAGGAAGCACAGTTCTTTTGTTCTGAGCAAGCTCACTGTTTGGACCCCATAGGAAACACAGTAGTGTAGAAGAGTGCTCTTTTCTAAAAAGCAGAGAGTGTTTCTTGTAAGGCGAGCTAGCATTTGTTTCCCAGTCCTAAATGGCGTTGAATCACATGCAGTTTGTGTTCCTATGAGCAAGAGTTGTTTTCTGGTTAAAAAAAAAGTCACTATTGCGCTGTCATTGCCATACACAGGGCAAATAGCACTAGCGTCTGTTCCCAGCAATTACAGTGTATTGGACTGAAGAGGAGCTGCTGTTCTTGTCAGTTTCATAAGCAGAGTTGAGCTAGATATGGTCCATGTGTGTAAAAAGCACAGTTCTTTTGTTCTGAGCAAGCTCACTGTTTGGACCCCATAGGAAACACAGTAGAGTAGAAGAGTGCTCTTTTCTCAAAAGCAGAGTGCGTTTCTTGTAAGGCGAGCTAGCATTTGTTTCCCAGTCCTAAATGGCGTTGAATCACATGCAGTTTCTGGTCCTACGAGCAAGAGTTGTTTTCGGGTAAGGAAAGTCACTATTGCGATCTCATTGCCATACACAATGCAAATAGCACTCGCGTCTCTTCCCAGAAAGTACAGTGTATTGGACTGAAGAGGAGATACTGTTCTTGTCAGTTTCCTAAGCAGAGTTGAACTACATATGGTCCGTGTGTGTAGGAAGCACAGTTCTTTTGTACTGAGCAAGCTCACTGTTTGGACCCCATAGGAAACACATTAGAGTAGAATACTGCTCTTTTCTCAAAAGCAGAGTGTGTTTCTTGTAAGGCGAGCTAGAGTTTGTTTCCCAGTCCTAAATGGAGTTGAGTCACATGCAGTTTTTTGTCCTATGAGCAAGAGTTGTTTTCTGGTAAGGAAAGTAACTATTGAGCTCTCATTGCCATACACAGTGCAAATAGCACTCCCGTTTGTTCCCAGCAAGTACAGTGTATTGGAGTGAAGAGGAGCTACTGTTCTTGTCAGTTTCCTAAGCAGAGTTGAACTACATATGGTCCGTGTGTGTAGGAAGCACAGTACTTTTGTTCTGAGCAAGCTCTCTTTTTGGACCCCATAGGAAACACAGTAGAGTAGAAGAGTGCTCTTTTCTCTAAAGCAGAGTGTGTTTCTGGTAAGGCAAGCTAGCATTTGTTTCCCAGTCCTAAATGGAGTTGAATCACATGCAGTTTCTGGTCCTACAAGCAAGAGTTGTTTTCTGGTAAGGAAAGTCACTATTGTGCTCCCTTTGCCATACACAGTGCAAATAGCACTAGCGTCTGTTCCCAGCAAGTACAGTGTATCGGACTGAAGAGGAGCTACTGTTCTTGTCAGTTTCCTAAGCAGAGTTGAACTAGATATGGCCCGTGTGTTTAGGAAGCACAGTTATTATGTTCTGAGCAAGCTCACTGTTCTGGCCCTATAGGAAAAACAGTAGAGTAGAAGAGTGCTCTTTTCTATAAAGCAGAGTGTGTTTCTTGTAAGGCAAGCTCGCGTTTGTTTCCCAGTCCTAAATGGATTTGAGTCACATGCAGTTTTTGGTCCTATGAGCAAGAGTTGTTTTCTGGTAAGAAGAGTCACTATTGTGCTCCAAATGCCATACACAGTGCAAATAGCACTCGCGTCTGTTCCCAGCATGTACAGTGTATTGGACTGAATAGGAGCTACTGTTCTTGTCAGTTTCCTAAGCAGAGTTGAACTAGATATGGTCGATGTGTGTAGGAAGCACAGTTCTTTTGTTCTGAGCAAGCTCACTGTTTGGAACCCATAGGAAACACAGTAGAGTAGAAGAGTGCTCTTTTGTCAGAAGCAGAGCGTGTTTTTTGTAAGGCGAGCTAGCATTTGTTTCCCAGTCCTAAATGGCGTTGAATCACATGCAGTGTGTGGTCCTACGAGCAAGAGTTGTTTTCTGGTAAGGAAAGTCACTATTGCGCTCCCTTTGCCATACACAGTGCAAATAGCACTCGCGTATGTTCCCAGCAAGTACAGTGTATTGGACTGAAGAGGAGCTACTGTTCTTCTCAGTTTCCTAAGCAGAGTTGAACTAGATATGGCCCGTGTGTGTAGGAAGCACAGTTTTTTGTTCTGAGCAAGCTCACTGTTCTGGCCCTATAGGAAACACAGTAGAGTAGAAGAGTGCTCTTTTCTCAAAAGCAGAGTGTGTTTCTTGTAAGGCGAGCTAGCATTTGTTTCCCAGTCCTAAACGGAGTTGAATCACATGCAGTTTCTGGTCCTACGAGCAAGAGTTGTTTTCTGGTAAGGAAAGTAAATATTGCGCTCCCATTTCCATACACAGTGCAAATAGCACTCGCGTCTGTTCCCAGCAAGTACAGTGTATTGGACTGAAGAGGAGCTACTGTTCTTGTCAGTTTCCTAAGCAGAGTTGAACTAGATATGGTCCATGTGTGTAGGAAGCACAGTTCCTTTGTTCTGAGCAAGCTCACTGTTTGGACCCCATAGGAAACACAGTAGAGTAGAAGAGTGCTCTTTTCTAAAAAGCAGAGAGTGTTTCTTGTAAGGAGAGCTAGCATTTGTTTCCCAGTCCTAAATGGCGTTGAATCACATGCAGTTTGTGTTCCTATGAGCAAGAGTTGTTTTCTGGTAAGGAAAGTCACTATTGCGCTCCCATTGCCATACACAGTGCAAATAGCACTCGCGTCTGTTCCCAGCAAGTACAGTGTATTGGACTGAAGAGGAGCTACTGTTCTTCTCAGTTTCCTAAGCAGAGTTGAACTAGCTATGGCCCGTGTGTCTAGGAAGCACAGTTCATTTGTTCTGAGCAAGCTCACTGTTCTGGCCCTATAGGAAACACAGTAGAGTAGAAGAGTGCTCTTTTCTCAAAAGCAGAGTGTGTTTCTTTTAAGGCGAGCTAGAGTTTGTTTCATAGTCGTAAATGGAGTTGAATCACATGCAGTTTCTGGTACTACGAACAAGAGTTTTTTTCTGGTAAGGAAAGTCACTATTGCGCTCCCATTGCCATACACAGGGCAAATAGCACTCGCGTCTTTTCCCAGCAAGTACAGTGTATTGGACTGAATAGGAGCTACTGTTCTTGTCAGTTTCCTAAGCAGAGTTGAACTAGATATGGCTGTGTGTGTAGGAAGCACAGTTCTTTTGTTCTGAGAAAGCTCACTGTTCGGACCCCATAGGAAACACAGTAGAGTAGAAGAGTGCTCTTTTCTCTAAAGCAGAGTGTGTTTCTTGTAAGGTGAGCTAGCGTTTGTTTCCCAGACCTAAATGGAGTTGAGTCACATGCAGTTTTTTGTCCTACGAGCAAGATTTGTTTTCTGGTAAGACGAGTCACTATTGTGCTCCAATTGCCATACACAGTGCAAATAGCACTCGCGTCTCTTCCCCGCAAGTACAGTGTATTGGACTGAATAGGAGCTACTGTTCTTGTCAGTTTCCTAAGCAGTGTTGAACTAGATATGGTCGATGTGTGTAGGAAGCATAGTTCTTTTGTTCTGAGCAAGCTCACTGTTTGGACCCCATAGGTAACACAGTAGAGTACAAGAGTGCTCTTTTCTCAGAAGCAGAGTGTGTTTCTTGTAAGGCAAGCTAGCATTTGTTTTCCAGTCCTAAATGGCGTTGAATCACATGGAGTGTGTGGTCCTACGAGCAAGAGTTGTTTTCTGGTAAGGAAAGTCACTATTGCGCTCCCTTTGCCATACACAGTACAAATAGCACTCGCGTCTGTTTCCAGCAAGTACAGTGTATCGGACTGAAGAGGAGCTACTGTTCTTATCAGTTTCCTAAGCAGAGTTGAACTAGATATGGTCCATGTGTGTAGGAAGCACAGTTCTTTGTTCTGAGCAAGCTCACTGTTTGGACCCCATAGGAAACACAGTAGTGTAGAAGAGTGCTCTTTTCTCTAAAGCAGAGTGTGTTTCTTGTAAGGCGAGCTAGCGTTTGTTCCGCTGTCCTAAATGGAGTTGAATCCCATGCAGTTTCTGGTACTACGAGCAAGAGTTGTTTTCTGGTAAGAAGATTCACTATTGCGCTGCCATTGCCATACACAGGACAAATAGCACTGGCATCTGTTCGCAGCAAGTACAGTGTATTGGACTGAAGAGGATGTACTGTTCTTGTCAGGTTCCTAAGCAGAATTGAACTAGATATGGTCCATGTGTGTAGGAAGCACAGTTCTTTTGTTCTGAGCAAGCTCACTGTTCGGACCCAACACGAAACACAGTAGAGTAGAAGAGTGCTCTTTTCTCAAAAGCAGAGTGTGTTTCTTGTAAGGCGAGCTAGCGTTTGTTTCCCAGTCCTAAATGGAGTGGAATCACATGCAGTTTCTGGTTCTACGAGCAAGAGTTGTTTTATGGTAAGAATAGTCACTATTGCGCTGCCATTGCCATACACAAGACAAATAGCACTGGCGTCTGTTCCCAGCAAGTACAGTGTATTGGACTGAAGAGGATCTACTGTTCTTGTCAGGTTCCTAAGCAGAATTGAACTAGATATGGCCGTGTGTGTAGGAAGCACAGTGCTTTTGTTCTGAGCAAGATCACTTTTCGGACCCCTAGGAAACACAGTAGAGTAGAAGAGTGCTCTTTTCTCAAAAGCAGAGTGTGTTTCTTGTAAGGCGAGCTAGCGTTTGTTTCCCAGTCCTAAATGGAGTTGAATCACATGCTGTTTCTGGTCCTACAAGCAAGAGTTGTTCTCTGGTAAGGAAAGTAAATATTGCGCTCCCATTGCCATACACAGTGCAAATAGCACTCGCGTCTGTTCCCAGCAAGTACAGTGTATCGGCCTGAAGAGAAGCTACTGTTCTTGTCAGTTTCCTAAGCGGAGTTGAACTAGATAAGGACCGTGTGTGTAGAAAGCACAGTTCTTATGTTCTGAGCAAGCTCACTGTTCTGGCCCTATAGGAAACACAGTAGAGTAGAATAGTGCTCTTTTCTCAAAAGCAGAGTGTGGTTCTTGTAAGGCGAGCTAGCGTTTGTTTTTTAGTCCTAAATGGAGTTGAATCACATGCAGTTTCTGGTCCTACGAACAAGAGTTGATTTCTGGTAAGGAAAGTCACTATTGCGCTCCCATTTCCATACACAGTGCAAATAGCACTCGCGTCTTTTCCCAGCAAGTACAGTGTATTGGACTGAATAGGAGCTACTGTTCTTGTCAGTTTCCTAAGCAGAGTTGAACTACATATGGTCCTTGTGTGTAGGAAGCACAGTACTTTTGTTCTGAGCAAGCTCACTGTTTGGAAGCCATAGGAAACACAGTAGAGTAGAAGAGTGCTCTTTTCTCTAAAGCAGAGTGTGTTTCTGGTAAGGCGAGCTAGCGTTTGTTTCGCAGTCCTAAATGGAGTGGAATCACATGCAGTTTCTGTCCTACGAGCAAGAGTTGTTTTATGGTAAGAATAGTCACTATTGTGCTGCCATTTCCATACACAGGACAAATAGGACTGGCCTCTTTTCGCAGCAACTACAGTGTATTGGACTGTACAGGATCTACTGTTATTGTCAGGTTCCTAAGCAGAATTGAACTAGATATGGCCGGGTGTGTAGGAAGCACAGTTCTTTTGTTCTGAGCAAGCTCCCTGTTTGGACCCCATAGGAAACACAGTAGAGTAGAAGAGTGCTCATTTCTCTAAAGCAGAGTGTGTTTCTTGTAAGGCGAGCTAGCGTTTGTTTCCCAGTCCTAAATGGAGTTGAATCACATGCAGTTTCTGGTCCTACAAGCAAGAGTTGTTTTCTGGTAAGGAAAGTTACTATTGCGCTCCCATTGCCATACACAGTGCAAATAGCACTGGCATCTGTTCCCAGCAAGTACAGTGTATTGGACTGAAGAGGAGCTACTGTTCTTTTCAGTTTCCTAAGCAGAGTTAAACTAGATATTGCCCGTGTGTGTAGGAAGCACAGTTCTTTTTTTTCTGAGCAAGCTCAATGTTCTGGCCCTATAGGAAACACATTAGAGTAGAATACTGCTCTTTTCTCAAAAGCAGAGTGTGTTTCTTGTAAGGCGAGCTAGAGTTTGTTTCCCAGTCCTAAATGGAGTTGAGTCACATGCAGTTTTTTGTCCTAGGAGCAAGAGTTGTTTTCTGGTAAGATGAGTCACTATTGTGCTCCAATTGCCATTCACAGTGCAAATAGCACTCGCATCTGTTCTCAGAAAGTACAGTGTATCGGACTGAAGAGGAGCTACTGTTCTTGTCAGTTTCCTAAGCAGAGTTGAACTAGATATGGCCCGTGTGTGTAGGAAGCACAGTTCTTTTGTTCTGAGCAAGCTCACTTTTCTGGCCCTATAGGAAACACAGTAGAGTAGAAGAGTGCTCTTTTCTCTAAAGCAGAGTGTGTTTCTTGTAAGGCGAGCTCGCGTTTGTTTCCCAGTCCTAAATGGAGTTGAGTCACAGACAGTTTTTGGTCCTACGAGCAAGAGTTGTTTTCTGGTAAGAAGAGTCACTATTGCGCTCCAAATGCCATACACAGTGCAAATAGCACTTGCGTCTGTTCCCAGCAAGTACAGTGTATTGGACTGAAGAGGAGCTACTGCTCTTGTCAGTTTCCTAAGCAGAGTTGAACTAGATATGGTCCATGTGTGTAGGAAGCACAGTTCTTTTGTTCTGAGCAAGCTCACTGTTTGGACCCCATAGGAAACACCATAGAGTAGAAGAGTGCTCTTTTCTCAAAAGCAGAGTGTGTTTCTTGTAAGGCGAGCTAGCGTTTGTTTCCCAGTCCTAAATGGAGTGGAATCACATGCAGCTTCTGGTTCTACGAGCAAGAGTTGTTTTATGGTAAGAATAGGCTCTATTGCACTGCCATTGCCATACACAGGACAAATAGCACTGGCGTCTGTTCCCAGCAAGTACAGTGTATTGGACTGAAGAGGATCTACTGTTCTTGTCAGGTTCCTAAGCAGAATTGAACTAGATATGGCCGTGTGTGTAGGAAGCACAGTTCTTTTGTTCTGAGCAAGCTCACTGTTCGGACCCAAAAGGAAACACAGTAGAGTAGAAGAGTGCTCTTTTCTCAAAAGCAGAGTGTGTTTTTTGTAAGGCAAGCTATCGTTTGTTTCCCACTCCTAAATGGAGTTGAATCACATGCAGTTTCTGGTCCTATGAGCAAGAGTTGTTTTCTGGTAAGGAAAGTCACTATTGTGCTCCCTTTGCCATACACAGTGCAAATAGCACTCGCGTCTACTCCCAGCAAGTACAGTGTATCGGAGTGAAGAGGAGCTACAGTTCTTGTCAGTTGCCTAAGCAGAGTTGAACAAGATATGGCCCGTGTGTTTAGGAAGCACAGTTATTATGTTCTGAGCAAGCTCACTGTTCTGGCCCTATAGGAAAAACAGTAGAGTAGAAGAGTGCTCTTTCTATAAAGCAGAGTGTGTTTCTTGTTAGGCGAGCTCGCGTTTGTTTCCCAGTCCTCAATGGATTTGAGTCACATGCAGTTTTTGGTCTTATGAGCAAGAGTTGTTTTCTGGTAAGAAGATTCACTATTGCGCTGCCATTGCCATACACAGGACAAATAGCACTGGCATTTGTTCGCAGCAACTACAGTGTATTGGACTGAAGAGGATCTACTGTTCTTGTCAGGTTCCTAAGCAGAATTGAATTAGATATGGCCGTGTGTGTAGGAAGCACAGTTCTTTTGTTCTGAGCAAGCTCACTGTTCGGACCCAACAGGAAACACAGTAGAGTAGAAGAGTGCTCTTTTCTCAAAAGCAGAGTGTGTTTTTTGTAAGGCAAGCTATCGTTTGTTTCCCAGTCCTAAATGGAGTTGAATCACATGCAGTTTCTGGTCCTACGAGTAAGAGTTGTTTTCTGGTAAGGAAAGTCACTATTGTGCTTGCTTTGCCATACACAGTGGAAATAGCACTCGCGTCTGTTCCCAGCAAGTACAGTGTATCGGACTGAAGAGGAGCTACTGTTCTTGTCAGTTTCCTAAGCAGAGTTGAACTAGATATGGCCCGTGTGTTTAGGAAGCACAGTTATTATGTTCTGAGCAAGCTCACTGTTCTGGCCCTATAGGAAAAACAGTAGAGTAGAAGAGTGCTCTTTTCTATAAAGCAGAGTGTGTTTCTTGTAAGGCAAGCTTGCGTTTGTTTCCCAGTCCTAAATGGATTTGAGTCACATGCAGTTTTTGGTCCTATGAGCAAGAGTTGTATTCTGGTAAGAAGAGTCACTATTGTGCTCCAAATGCCATACACAGTGCAAATAGCACTCGCGTCTGTTCCCAGCATGTACAGTGTATTGGACTGAATAGGAGCTACTGTTCTTGTCAGTTTCCTAAGCAGAGTTGAACTAGATATGGTCGATGTGTGTAGGAAGCACAGTTCTTTTGTTCTGAGCAAGCTCACTGTTTGGACCCCATAGGAAACACAGTAGAGTAGAAGAGTGCTCTTTTGTCAGAAGCAGAGCGTGTTTCTTGTAAGGCGAGCTAGCATTTGTTTCCCAGTCCTAAATGGCGTTGAATCACATGCAGTGTGTGGTCCTACGAGCAAGAGTTGTTTTCTGGTAAGGAAAGTCACTATTGCGCTCCCTTTGCCATACACAGTGCAAATAGCACTCGCGTATGTTCCCAGCAAGTACAGTGTATTGGACTGAAGAGAAGCTACTGTTCTTCTCAGTTTCCTAAGCAGAGTTGAACTAGATATGGCCCGTGTGTCTAGGAAGCACAGTTCATTTGTTCTGAGCAAGCTCACTGTTCTGGCCCTATAGGAAACACAGTAGAGTAGAAGAGTGCTCTTTTCTCAAAAGCAGAGTGTGTTTCTTGTAAGGCGAGCTAGAGTTTGTTTCATAGTCGTAAATGGAGTTGAATCACATGCAGTTTCTGGTACTACGAACAAGAGTTGTTTTCTGGTAAGGAAAGTCACTATTGCGCTCCCATTGCCATACACAGGGCAAATAGCACTCGCGTTTTTCCCGGCAAGTACAGTGTATTGGACTGAATAGGAGCTACTGTTCTTGTCAGTTTCCTAAGCAGAGTTGAACTAGATATGGTCCATGTGTGTAGGAAGCACAGTTCTTTTTTCTGAGCAAGCTCACTGTTTGGACCCCATAGGAAACACAGAAGAGTAGAAGAGTGCTCTTTTCTCTAAAGCAGAGTGTGTTTCTTGTAAGGCGAGCTAGCATTTGTTTCCCAGTCCTAAACGGAGTTGAATCACATGCAGTTTCTGGTCCTACGAGCAAGAGTTGTTTTCTGGTAAGGAAAGTAAATATTGCGCTCCCATTTCCATACACAGTGCAAATAGCACTCGCGTCTGTTCCCAGCAAGTACAGTGTATCGGACTGAATAGGAGCTACTGTTCTTGTCAGTTTCCTAAGCAGAGTTGAACTAGATATGGCCCGTGTGTAGGAAGCACAGTTCTTTTGTTCTGAGCAAGCTCACTGTTCTGGCCCTATAGGAAACACAGTAGAGTAGAAGAGTGCTCTTTTCTCTAAAGCAGATTTTGTTTCTTGTAAGGCGAGCTAGCGTTTGTGTCCCAGTCCTAAATGGAGTGGAATCACATGCAGTTTCTGGTCCTACGAGTAAGAGTTGTTTTATGATAAGAATAGTCACTATTGCGCTGCCATTGCCATACACAGGACAAAGAGCACTGGCTTCTGTTCCCAGCAGTACAGTGTATTGGACTGAAGAGGAGCTACTGTTCTTGTCAGGTTCCTAAGCAGAATTGAACTAGATATGGCTGTGTGTGTAGGAAGCACAGTTCTTTTGTTCTGAGAAAGCTCACTGTTCGGACCCCATAGGAAACACAGAAGAGTAGAAGAGTGCTCTTTTCTTTAAAGCAGAGTGTGTTTCTTGTAAGGTGAGCTAGCGTTTGTTTCCCAGACCTAAATGGAGTTGAGTCACATGCAGTTTTTTGTCCTACGAGCAAGAGTTGTTTTCTGGTAAGACGATTCACTATTGTGCTCCAATTGCCATACACAGTGCAAATAGCACTCGTGTCTCTTCCCCGCAAGTACAGTGTATTGGACTGAAGAGGAGCTACTGTTCTTGTCAGTTTCCTAAGCAGTGTTGAACTAGATATGGTCGATGTGTGTAGGAAGCACAGTTCTTTTGTTCTGAGCAAGCTCACTGTTTGGACCCCATAGGAAACACAGTAGAGTAGAAGAGTGCTCTTTTCTAAAAAGCAGAGAGTGTTTCTTGTAAGGCGAGCTAGCATTTGTTTCCCAGTCCTAAATGGCGTTGAATCATATGGAGTGTGTGGTCCTACGAGCAAGAGTTGTTTTCTGGTAAGGAAAGTCACTATTGCGCTCCCTTTGCCATACACAGTTCAAATAGCACTCGCGTCTGTTTCCAGCAATTACAGTGTATCGGACTGAAGAGGAGCTACTGTTCTTATCAGTTTCCTAAGCAGAGTTGAACTAGATATGGTCCATGTGCGTAGGAATAACAGTTCTTTGTTCTGAGCAAGCTCACTGTTTGGACCCCATAGGAAACACAGTAGTGTAGAAGAGTGCTCTTTTCTCTAAAGCAGAGTGTGTTTCTTGTAAGGTGAGCTAGCGTTTGTTCCGCTGTCCTAAATGGAGTTGAATCCCATGCAGTTTCTGGTACTACGAGCAAGAGTTGTTTTCTGGTAAGAAGATTCACTATTGCGCTGCCATTGCCATACACAGGACGAATAGCACTGGCATCTGTTCGCAGCAAGTACAGTGTATTGGACTGAAGAGGATGTACTGTTCTTGTCAGGTTCCTAAGCAGAATTGAACTAGATATGGTCCATGTGTGTAGGAAGCACAGTTCTTTTGTTCTGAGCAAGCTCACTGTTCGGACCCAACAGGAAACACAGTAGAGTAGAAGAGTGCTCTTTTCTCAAAAGCAGAGTGTGTTTTTTGTAAAGCAAGCTATCGTTTGTTTCCCAGTCCTAAATGGAGTTGAATCACATGTGTTTCTGGTCCTACGAGCTAGAGTTGTTTTCTGGTAAGGAATGTCACTATTGCGCTCCCTTTGCCATACACAGTGCAAATAGCACTCGCGTCTGTTTCCAGCAAGTACAGTGTATTGGACTGAAGAGGAGCTACTGTTCTTGTCAGGTTCCTAAGCAGAATTGAACTAGATATGGCTGTGTGTGTAGGAAGCACAGTTCTTTTGTTCTGAGAAAGCTCACTGTTCGGACCCCATGGGAAACACAGTAGAGTAGAAGAGTGCTCTTTTCTCTAAAGCAGAGTGTGTTTCTTGTAAGGTGAGCTAGCGTTTGTTTCCCAGACCTAAATGGAGTTGAGTCACATGCAGTTTTTTGTCCTACGAGCAAGATTTGTTTTCTGGTAAGACGAGTCACTATTGTGCTCCAATTGCCATACACAGTGCAAATAGCACTCGCGTCTCTTCCCCGCAAGTACAGTGTATTGGACTGAAGAGGAGCTACTGTTCTTGTCAGTTTCCTAAGCAGTGTTGAACTAGATATGGTCGATGTGTGTAGGAAGCACAGTTCTTTTGTTCTGAGCAAGCTCACTGTTTGGACCCCATAGGTAACACAGTAGAGTACAAGAGTGCTCTTGTCTCAGAAGCAGAGTGTGTTTCTTGTAAGGCGAGCTAGCATTTGTTTTCCAGTCCTAAATGGCGTTGAATCACATGGAGTGTTGGTCCTACGAGCAAGAGTTGTTTTCTGGTAAGGAAAGTCACTATTGCGCTCCCTTTGCCATACACAGTGCAAATAGCACTCGCGTCTGTTTCCAGCAAGTACAGTGTATCAGACTGAAGAGGAGCTACTGTTCTTCTCAGTTTCCTAAGCAGAGTTGAACTAGATATGGCCCGTGTGTCTAGGAAGCACAGTTCATTTGTTCTGAGCAAGCTCACTGTTCTGGCCCTATAGGAAACACAGTAGAGTAGAAGAGTGCTCTTTTCTCAAAAGCAGAGTGTGTTTCTTTTAAGGCGAGCTAGAGTTTGTTTCATAGTCGTAAATGGAGTTGAATCACATGCAGTTTCTGGTACTACGAACAAGAGTTGTTTTCTGGTAAGGAAAGTCACTATTGCGCTCCCATTGCCATACACAGGGCAAATAGCACTCGCGTCTTTTCCCAGCAAGTAGAGTGTATTGGACTGAATAGGAGCTACTGTTCTTGTCAGTTTCCTAAGCAGAGTTGAACTAGATATGGCCCGTGTGTAGGAAGCACAGTTCTTTTGTTCTGAGCAAGCTCACTGTTCTGGCCCTATAGGAAACACAGTAGAGTAGAAGAGTGCTCTTTTCTCTAAAGCAGATTGTGTTTCTTGTAAGGCGAGCTAGCGTTTGTGTCCCAGTCCTAAATGGAGTGGAATCACATGCAGTTTCTGGTCCTACGAGCAAGAGTTGTTTTATGATAAGAATAGTCACTATTGCGCTGCCATTGCCATACACAGGACAAAGAGCACTGGCTTCTGTTCCCAGCAGTACAGGGTATTGGACTGAAGAGGAGCTACTGTTCTTGTCAGGTTCCTAAGCAGAATTGAACTAGATATGGCTGTGTGTGTAGGAAGCACAGTTCTTTTGTTCTGAGAAAGCTCACTGTTCGGACCCCATGGGAAACACAGTAGAGTAGAAGAGTGCTCTTTTCTCTAAAGCAGAGTGTGTTTCTTGTAAGGTGAGCTAGCGTTTGTTTCCCAGACCTAAATGGAGTTGAGTCACATGCAGTTTTTTGTCCTACGAGCAAGATTTGTTTTCTGGTAAGACGAGTCACTATTGTGCTCCAATTGCCATACACAGTGCAAATAGCACTCGCGTCTCTTCCCCGCAAGTACAGTGTATCGGACTGAAGAGGAGCTACTGTTCTTATCAGTTTCCTAAGCAGAGTTGAACTAGATATGGTCCATGTGTGTAGGAAGCACAGTTCTTTGTTCTGAGCAAGCTCACTGTTTGGACCCCATAGGAAACACAGTAGTGTAGAAGAGTGCTCTTTTCTCTAAAGCAGAGTGTGTTTCTTGTAAGGCGAGCTAGCGTTTGTTCCACTGTCCTAAATGGAGTTGAATCCCATGCAGTTTCTGGTACTACGAGCAAGAGTTGTTTTCTGGTAAGAAGATTCACTATTGCGCTGCCATTGCCATACACAGGACAAATAGCACTGGCATCTGTTCGCAGCAAGTACAGTGTATTGGACTGAAGAGGATGTACTGTTCTTGTCAGGTTCCTAAGAGAATTGAACTAGATATGGTCCATGTGTGTAGGAAGCACAGTTCTTTTGTTCTGAGCAAGCTCACTGTTCGGACCCAACAGGAAACACAGTAGAGTAGAAGAGTGCTCTTTTCTCAAAAGTATAGTGTGTTTTTTGTAAGGCAAGCTATCGTTTGTTTCCCAGTCCTAAATGGAGTTGAATCACATGAGTTTCTGGTCCTACGAGCTAGAGTTGTTTTCTGGTAAGGAAAGTCACTATTGCTCTCCCTTTGCCATACACAATGCAAATAGCACTCGCGTCTGTTCCCAGCAAGTACAGTGTATCAAACTGAAGAGGAGTTTCTGTTCTTGTCAGTTTCCTAAGCAGAGTTGAACTACAATGGCCCGTGTGTTTAGGAAGCACAGTTATTATGTTCTGAGCAAGCTCACTGTTCTGGCCCTATAGGAAACACAGTAGAGTAGATGAGTGCTCTTTTCTCTAAAGCAGAGTGTGTTTCTTGTAAGGCGAGCTCGCGTTTGTTTCCCAGTTCTAAGTGGATTTGAGTCACATGCAGTTTTTGGTCCTATGAGCAAGTAGTTTTCTGGTAAGAAGAGTCACTATTGTGCTCCAAATGCCATACACAGTGCAAATAGCACTCGCGTCTGTTCCCAGCATGTACAGTGTATTGGACTGAACAGGAGCTACTGTGCTTGTCAGTTTCCTAAGCAGAGTTGAACTAGATATGGTCCAAGTGTGTAGGAAGCACAGTTCTTTTGTTCTGACCAAGCTCACTGTTTGGACCCCATAGGAAACACAGTAGAGTAGAAGAGTGCTCTTTTCTAAAAAGCAGAGAGTGTTTCTTGTAAGGAGAGCTAGCATTTGTTTCCCAGTCCTAAATTGCGTTGAATCACATGCAGTTTGTGTTCCTACGAGCAAGAGTTGTTTTCTGGTAAGGAAAGTCACTATTGCGCTGTCATTGCCATACACAGGGCAATTGCACTCGCGTCTGTTCCCAGCAATTACAGTGTATTGGACTGAAGAGGAGCTGCTGTTCTTGTCAGTTTCATAAGCAGAGTTGAGCTAGATATGGTCCATGTGTGTAAAAAGCACAGTTCTTTTGTTCTGAGCAAGCTCACTGTTTGGACCCCATAGGAAACACAGTAGAGTAGAAGAGTGCTCTTTTCTCAAAAGCAGAGTGCGTTTCTTGTAAGGCGAGCTAGCATTTGTTTCCCAGTCCTAAATGGCGTTGAATCACATGCAGTTTCTGGTCCTACGAGCAAGAGTTGTTTTCTGGTATTGAAAGTCACTATTGCGCTCTCATTGCCATACACAGTGCAAATAGCACTCGCGTTTGTTCCCAGAAAGCACAGTGTATTGGACTGAAGAGGAGATACTGTTCTTGTCAGTTTCCTAAGCAGAGTTGAACTACATATGGTCCGTGTTTGTAGGAAGCACAGTTCTTTTGTTCTGAGCAAGCTCACTGTTTGGACCCCATTGGAAACACATTAGAGTAGAATACTGCTCTTTTCTCAAAAGCAGAATGTGTTTCTTGTAAGGCGAGCTAGAGTTTGTTTCCCAGTCCTAAATGGAGTTGAGTCACATGCAGTTTTTTGTCCTACGAGCAAGAGTTGTTTTCTGGTAAGGAAAGTCACTATTGCGCTCTCATTGCTATACACAGTGCAAATAGCACTCCCATCTGTTCCCAGCAAGTACAGTGTATTGGACTGAAGAGGAGCTACTGTTCTTGTCAGTTTTCTAAGCAGAGTTGAACTACATATGGTCCGTGTGTGTAGGAAGCACAGTTCTTTTGTTCTGAGCAAGCTCTCTGTTTGGACCTCATAGGAAACACAGTAGAGTAGAAGAGTGCTCTTTTCTCTAAAGCAGAGTGTGTTTCTTGTAAGGCGAGCTCGCGTTTGTTTCCCAGTCCTAAATGGAGTTGAATCACATGCAGTTTCTGGTCCTCCAAGCAAGAGTTGTTTTCTGGTAAGGAAAGTTACTATTGTGCTCCCATTGCCATACACAGTGCAAATAGCACTGCCATCTGTTCCCAGCAAGTACAGTGTATTGGACTGAAGAGGAGCTACTGTTCTTCTCAGTTTCCTAAGCAGAGTTAAACTAGATATTGCCCGTGTGTGTAGGAAGCACAATTCTTTTTTTCTGAGCAAGCTCAATGTTCTGGCCCTATAGGAAACACATTAGAGTAGAATACTGCTCTTTTCTCAAAAGCAGAGTGTGTTTCTGTAAGGTGAGCTAGAGTTTGTTTCCCAGTCCTAAATGGAGTTGAGTCACATGCAGGTTTTTGTACTATGAGCAAGAGTTGTTTTCTGGTAAGACGAGTCACTATTGTGCTCCAATTGCCATTCACAGTGCAAATAGCACTAGCGTCTGTTCCCAGCAAGTACAGTGTATCGGACTGAAGAGGAGCTACTGTTCTTGTCAGTTTCCTAAGCAGAGTTGAACTAGATATGGCCCGTGTGTAGGAAGCACAGTTCTTTTGTTCTGAGCAAGCTCACTGTTCTGGCCCTATAGGAAACACAGTAGAGTAGAAGAGTGCTCTTTTCTCTAAAGCAGATTGTGTTTCTTGTAAGGCGAGCAAGCGTTTGTTTCCCAGTCCTCAATGGAGTTGAATCACATGCAGTTTCTGGTCCTACGAGCAAGAGTTGTTTTATGATAAGAATAGTCACTATTGCGCTGCCATTGTCATACACAGGACAAATAGCACTGGCGTCTGTTCCCAGCAGTACAGTGTATTGAACTGAAGAGGAGCTACTGTTCTTGTCAGGTTCCTAAGCAAAATTGAACTAGATATGGCTGTGTGTGTAGGAAGCACAGTTCTTTTGTTCTGAGCAAGCTCACTGTTCGGACCCCATAGGAAACACAGTACAGTAGAAGAGTGCTCTTTTCTCTAAAGCAGAGTGTGTTTCTTGTAAGGCGAGCTAGCGTTTGTTTCCCAGATCAAATGGAGTTGAGTCACATGCAGTTTTTTGTCCTACGAGCAAGAGTTGTTTTCTGGTAAGATGAGTCACTATTGTGCTCCAATTTCCATACACAGTGTAAATAGCACTCGCGTCTCTTCCCCGCAAGTACAGTGTATGGACTGAAGAGGAGCTACTGTTCTTGTCAGTTTCCTAAGCAGAGTTGAACTAGATATGAACGATGTGTGTAGGAAGCACAGTTCTTTTGTTCTGAGCAAGCTCACTGTTTGGACCCCATAGGAAACACAGTAGAGTAGAAGAGTGCTCTTTTCTAAAAAGCAGAGAGTGTTTCTTGTAAGGCGAGCTAGCATTTGTTTCCCAGTCCTAAATGGCGTTGAATCACATGCAGTTTGTGTTCCTATGAGCAAGAGTTGTTTTCTGGTAAAAAAAAAGTCACTATTGCGCTGTCATTGCCATACACAGGGCAAATAGCACTAGCGTCTGTTCCCAGCAATTACAGTGTATTGGACTGAAGAGGAGCTGCTGTTCTTGTCAGTTTCATAAGCAGAGTTGAGCTAGATATGGTCCATGTGTGTAAAAAGCACAGTTCTTTTGTTCTGAGCAAGCTCACTGTTTGGACCCCATAGGAAACACAGTAGAGTAGAAGAGTGCTCTTTTCTCAAAAGCAGAGTGCGTTTCTTGTAAGGCGAGCTAGCATTTGTTTCCCAGTCCTAAATGGCGTTGAATCACATGCAGTTTCTGGTCCTACGAGCAAGAGTTGTTTTCTGGTAAGGAAAGTCACTATTGCGATCTCATTGCCATACACAATGCAAATAGCACTCGCGTCTCTTCCCAGAAAGTACAGTGTATTGGACTGAATAGGAGATACTGTTCTTGTCAGTTTCCTAAGCAGAGTTGAACTACATATGGTCCGTGTGTGTAGGAAGCACAGTTCTTTTGTACTGAGCAAGCTCACTGTTTGGACCCCATAGGAAACACATTAGAGTAGAATACTGCTCTTTTCTCAAAAGCAGAGTGTGTTTCTTGTAAGGCGAGCTAGAGTTTGTTTCCCAGTCCTAAATGGAGTTGAGTCACATGCAGTTTTTTGTCCTACGAGCAAGAGTTGGTTTCTGGTAAGGAAAGTAACTATTGAGCTCTCATTGCCATACACAGTGCAAATAGCACTCCCGTTTGTTCCCAGCAAGTACAGTGTATTGGAGTGAAGAGGAGCTACTGTTCTTGTCAGTTTCCTAAGCAGAGTTGAACTACATATGCTCCGTGTGTGTAGGAAGCACAGTACTTTTGTTCTGAGCAAGCTCTCTTTTTGGACCCCATAGGAAACACAGTAGAGTAGAAGAGTGCTCTTTTCTCTAAAGCAGAGTGTGTTTCTGGTAAGGCAAGCTAGCATTTGTTTCCCAGTTCTAAATGGAGTTGAATCACATGCAGTTTCTGGTCCTACAAGCAAGAGTTGTTTCTGGTAAGGAAAGTTACTATTGCGCTCCCATTGCCATACACAGAGCAAATAGCACTGGCATCAGTTCCCAGCAAGTACAGTGTATTGGACTGAAGAGGAGCTACTGTTCTTCTCAGTTTCCTAAGCAGAGTTAAACTAAATATTGCCCGTGTGTGTAGGAAGCACAGTTCTTTTTTTCTGAGCAAGCTCAATGTTCTGGCCCTATAGGAAACACATTAGAGTAGAATACTGCTCTTTTCTCAAAAGCAGAGTGTGTTTCTTGTGAGGCGAGCTAGAGTTTGTTTCATAGTCGTAAATGGAGTTGAGTCACATGCAGTTTTTTGTCCTACGAGCAAGAGTAGTTTTCTGGTAAGACAAGTCACTATTGTGCTCCAATTGCCATTCACAGTGCAAATAGCACTCGCATCCCTTCTCAGCAAGTACAGTGTATCGGACTGAAGAGGAGCTACTGTTCTTGTCAGTTTCCTAAGCAGAGTTGAACTAGATATGGCCCGTGTGTGTAGGAAGCACAGTTGTTTTGTTCTGAGCAAGCTCACTTTTCTGGCCCTACAGGAAACACAGTAGAGTAGAAGAGTGCTCTTTTCTCAAAAGCAGAGTGTGTTTCTTAGAAGGCGAGCTCACGTTTGTTTCCCAGTCCTAAATTGAGTTGAGACAAAGACAGTTTTTGGTCCTACAAGCAAGAGTTGTTTTCTGGTAAGAAGAGTCACTATTGCGCTCCAAATGCCATACACAGTGCAAATAGCACTTGCGTCTGTTCCCAGCAAGTACAGTGTATTGTACTGAAGAGGAGCTACTGTTCTTGTCAGTTTCCTAAGCAGAGTTGAACTAGATATGGTCCATGTGTGTAGGAAGCACAGTTCTTTTGTTCTGAGAAAGCTCACTGTTTGGACCCCATAGGAAACACCATAGAGTAGAAGAGTGCTCTTTTCTCAAAAGCAGAGTGTGTTTCTTGTAAGGCGAGCTAGCGTTTGTTTCCCAGTCCTAAATGGAGTGGAATCACATGCAGTTTCTGGTTCTACGAGCAAGAGTTGTTTTATGGTAAGAATAGTCACTATTGCGCTGCCATTGCCATACACAAGACAAATAGCACTGGCGTCTGTTCCCAGCAAGTACAGTGTATTGGACTGAAGAGGATCTACTGTTCTTGTCAGGTTCCTAAGCAGAATTGAACTAGATATGGCCGTGTGTGTAGGAAGCACAGTGCTTTTGTTCTGAGCAAGATCACTTTTCGGACCCCTAGGAAACACAGTAGAGTAGAAGAGTGCTCATTTCTCTAAAGCAGAGTGTGTTTCTTGTAAGGCGAGCTAGCGTTTGTTTCCCAGTCCTAAATGGAGTTGAATCACATGCAGTTTCTGGTTCTACAAGCAAGAGTTGTTTTCTGGTAAGGAAAGTTACTATTGCGCTCCCATTGCCATACACAGTGCAAATAGCACTGGCATCTGTTCCCAGCAAGTACAGTGTATTGGACTGAAGAGGAGCTACTGTTCTTTTCAGTTTCCTAAGCAGAGTTAAACTAGATATTGCCCGTGTGTGTAGGAAGCACAGTTCTTTTTTTCTGAGCAAGCTCAATGTTCTGGCCCTATAGGAAACACATTAGAGTAGAATACTGCTCTTTTCTCAAAAGCAGAGTGTGTTTCTTGTGAGGCGAGCTAGAGTTTGTTTCATAGTCGTAAATGGAGTTGAGTCACATGCAGTTTTTTGTCCTACGAGCAAGAGTAGTTTTCTGGTAAGACAAGTCACTATTGTGCTCCAATTGCCATTCACAGTGCAAATAGCACTCGCATCCCTTCTCAGCAAGTACAGTGTATCGGACTGAAGAGGAGCTACTGTTCTTGTCAGTTTCCTAAGCAGAGTTGAACTAGATATGGCCCGTGTGTGTAGGAAGCACAGTTGTTTTGTTCTGAGCAAGCTCACTTTTCTGGCCCTACAGGAAACACAGTAGAGTAGAAGAGTGCTCTTTTCTCAAAAGCAGAGTGTGTTTCTTAGAAGGCGAGCTCGCGTTTGTTTCCCAGTCCTAAATTGAGTTGAGTCAAAGACAGTTTTTGGTCCTATGAGCAAGAGTTGTTTTCTGGTAAGAAGAGTCACTATTGCGCTCCAAATGCCATACACAGTGCAAATAGCACTTGCGTCTGTTCCCAGCAAGTACAGTGTATTGTACTGAAGAGGAGCTACTGTTCTTGTCAGTTTCCTAAGCAGAGTTGAACTAGATATGGTCCATGTGTGTAGGAAGCACAGTTCTTTTGTTCTGAGCAAGCTCACTGTTTGGACCCCATAGGAAACACCATAGAGTAGAAGAGTGCTCTTTTCTCAAAAGCAGAGTGTGTTTCTTGTAAGGCGAGCTAGCGTTTGTTTCCCAGTCCTAAATGGAGTGGAATCACATGCAGTTTCTGGTTCTACGAGCAAGAGTTGTTTTATGGTAAGAATAGTCACTATTGCGCTGCCATTGCCATACACAAGACAAATAGCACTGGCGTCTGTTCCCAGCAAGTACAGTGTATTGGACTGAAGAGGATCTACTGTTCTTGTCAGGTTCCTAAGCAGAATTGAACTAGATATGGCCGTGTGTGTAGGAAGCACAGTGCTTTTGTTCTGAGCAAGATCACTTTTCGGACCCCTAGGAAACACAGTAGAGTAGAAGAGTGCTCATTTCTCTAAAGCAGAGTGTGTTTCTTGTAAGGTGAGCTAGCGTTTGTTTCCCAGTCCTAAATGGAGTTGAATCACATGCAGTTTCTGGTTCTACAAGCAAGAGTTGTTTTCTGGTAAGGAAAGTTACTATTGCGCTCCCATTGCCATACACAGTGCAAATAGCACTGGCATCTGTTCCCAGCAAGTACAGTGTATTGGACTGAAGAGGAGCTACTGTTCTTTTCAGTTTCCTAAGCAGAGTTAAACTAGATATTGCCCGTGTGTGTAGGAAGCACAGTTCTTTTTTTCTGAGCAAGCTCAATGTTCTGGCCCTATAGGAAACACATTAGAGTAGAATACTGCTCTTTTCTCAAAAGCAGAGTGTGTTTCTTGTAAGGCGAGCTAGAGTTTGTTTCCCAGTCCTAAATGGAGTTGAGTCACATGCAGTTTTTTGTCCTAGGAGCAAGAGTTGTTTTCTGGTAAGATGAGTCACTATTGTGCTCCAATTGCCATTCACAGTGCAAATAGCACTCGCATCTGTTCTCAGCAAGTACAGTGTATCGGACTGAAGAGGAGCTACTGTTCTTGTCAGTTTCCTAAGCAGAGTTGAACTAGATATGGCCCGTGTGTGTAGGAAGCACAGTTCTTTTGTTCTGAGCAAGCTCACTTCTCTGGCCCTATAGGAAACACAGTAGAGTAGAAGAGTGCTCTTTTCTCTAAAGCAGAGTGTGTTTCTTGTAAGGCGAGCTCGCGTTTGTTTCCCAGTCCTAAATGGAGTTGAGTCACAGACAGTTTTTGGTCCTACGAGCAAGAGTTGTTTTCTGGTAAGAAGAGTCACTATTGCGCTCCAAATGCCATACACAGTGCAAATAGCACTTGCGTCTGTTCCCAGCAAGTACAGTGTATTGGACTGAAGAGGAGCTACTGCTCTTGTCAGTTTCCTAAGCAGAGTTGAACTAGATATGGTCCATGTGTGTAGGAAGCACAGTTCTTTTGTTCTGAGCAAGCTCACTGTTTGGACCCCATAGGAAACACCATAGAGTGGAAGAGTGCTCTTTTCTCAAAAGCAGAGTGTGTTTCTTGTAAGGCGAGCTAGCGTTTGTTTCCCAGTCCTAAATGGAGTGGAATCACATGCAGCTTCTGGTTCTACGAGCAAGAGTTGTTTTATGGTAAGAATAGGCTCTATTGCACTGCCATTGCCATACACAGGACAAATAGCACTGGCGTCTGTTCCCAGCAAGTACAGTGTATTGGACTGAAGAGGATCTACTGTTCTTGTCAGGTTCCTAAGCAGAATTGAACTAGATATGGCCGTGTGTGTAGGAAGCACAGTTATTATGTTCTGAGCAAGCTCACTGTTCTGGCCCTATAGGAAACACAGTAGAGTAGAAGAGTGCTCTTTTCTATAAAGCAGAGTGTGTTTCTTGTTAGGCGAGCTCGCGTTTGTTTCCCAGTCCTCAATGGATTTGAGTCACATGCAGTTTTTGGTCCTATGAGCAAGAGTTGTTTTCTGGTAAGAAGATTCACTATTGCGCTGCCATTGCCATACACAGGACAAATAGCACTGGCATTTGTTCGCAGCAACTACAGTGTATTGGACTGAAGAGGATCTACTGTTCTTGTCAGGTTCCTAAGCAGAATTGAATTAGATATGGCCGTGTGTGTAGGAAGCACAGTTCTTTTGTTCTGAGCAAGCTCACTGTTCGGACCCAACAGGAAACACAGTAGAGTAGAAGAGTGCTCTTTTCTCAAAAGCAGAGTGTGTTTTTTGTAAGGCAAGCTATCGTTTGTTTCCCACTCCTAAATGGAGTTGAATCACATGCAGTTTCTGGTCCTACGAGCAAGAGTTGTTTTCTGGTAAGGAAAGTCACTATTGTGCTCCCTTTGCCATACACAGTGCAAATAGCACTAGCGTCTGTTCCCAGCAAGTACAGTGTATCGGACTGAAGAGGAGCTACTGTTCTTGTCAGTTTCCTAAGCAGAGTTGAACTAGATATGGCCCGTGTGTTTAGGAAGCACAGTTATTATGTTCTGAGCAAGCTCACTGTTCTGGCCCTATAGGAAAAACAGTAGAGTAGAAGAGTGCTCTTTTCTATAAAGCAGAGTGTGTTTCTTGTAAGGCAAGCTCGCGTTTGTTTCCCAGTCCTAAATGGATTTGAGTCACATGCAGTTTTTGGTCCTATGAGCAAGAGTTGTTTTCTGGTAAGAAGAGTCACTATTGTGCTC